>NC_051158.1:91898806-91971292 GCF_013339745.2 Dermacentor silvarum
TTAAAATAAGAATTTGGATGTAATTTTTGTGCCATATTTTAGCATAAATCCCACAACAATATATAATAAGAGTTGGCGTACATGAATTGAAAGCACTGTTTTGCGGAAAGAGTGCTGAAATTTGTTCCTGCAATTGCGTTGTGTGGTGCGCATAAAACTTCTTACTTCCATTTTCTTTTCCAGACCACAGCTCCAGCACGGACAACTCCACCTCGTCTGTGTTTGGGTATGCGAAATGTGCTGTCTTCAGTCTTTCAACCAATCTCGCTTAATAAAAAAATTGTTTGCATGAGTAATCACAGGTAACTGTTGCGACAAACGATTTCCGTTGGTAGAATTGCTACATGCAAAAAAAAAAAACAAAAAAACTCCAAAAACATGGCTTTTGTTATTCAGAAATTGTAAGAAGGTTTATGTATATCTACGCCTATAGAATGTGCAGTCTGTACTGTAGATGCGAGATACTCAGTCTGCAATATTCTTTTGTGTATTGTATCTCTTGCTGTACAAAGTTGCTAATAAAATTGCGAAATAAAGCACATTTCACTGGCTGTTATTGTCCTGCCGAAACGCAATAGCCGCGCGATATTTAATGCTTGCTCACGTATTCATAACGGAATAGGGTAAGATTTTAGGAGACAGATGCGCTGCTGGCATTTGTTCAATACATGAACAACCACACATCCAAAGGAAATGGTCATTACAACACAACAACAACAACAAAGGGGGCTGAAAATGACAGCTGTTAGAACAAAGCAGACTGCAGCAGCAGCGCAAATCGTGCTATAGTTTTCTCTTGCGTCTGCCGAGAAAATCGCACACTCGTCGAGAACAATGGAGACGAATGCGGCATGGCCGTCTCCCCCTAGAACATCAACAAAACCGTTGCTATAACGCAGGCCAAGTTTTTTTTTTCTTACGTGGGAGCGGCCCGCGATAACTGGCGTTCGTGACGCAATTCCCGTCTACCTGGGGGGTATACCAGCCGGCATAGCCGTGGCCGTACTATACGAAGCGGTATACACGTAAGCCAACATATGCCTGCGGGCGTTCCTTGCCGGCTAGCCGTCCTTGGTTGCCGCCATTATAACTTCTAAGCCTATTTCCACAGCAAAGGAAGCATGTTGTAAAGCACATCTTCCCTATCCGCGCCATGTGAGGCACCTGGGCAACGTGCCCTCTTCACGCCGCCTATATAGTTATCAGTTATGAGACACGCAACGCCATAGCATTCAAAGATCCCTGGCTGCTTATGAAGCTTTTTTTTTTCGTATATTCAAATTACAATCCGACGCTATCACGTCTGTTGGTTGTGGTTAAGTCGTACTTAACGATTTTTCTGATGAATTTTACTTTCAGAAATTAAATTTTGTTCCCCAACACCTTGCGCCACGCGGAGGGCCTGCCCGTCGGGGTGGTTCGGGAGGATTATTTCCGCCACCGACGCCGGTGAGCCCACGCCGACACCGGATTTTCTGCGACATGGGGCCCTTAACGCTATCGCGTTAAAACGCACTGTTTGAATGGGTATTGCACGTATTCTTGAGACTCGATCTGGCCTGTTCAGTGTTGCCCCTATCGTATCTGGGCCGAGTGAGAGAACACCCATTGTTGTTCGAAAGGTTGGTACGCACAGCCGCAATGTTCCCCTTGCAGATGGCGCTGTTCCATACAGTGCCGCATCAGCGTTATATAAGCCGCAACGATCATCGTATACTCCTTCTTCCAGCGCGTTAGAATTGGACTCTCGAGTTACCCACAGGATCAATTGGTTGTTGACGGTGAAGAACGCTTCCTTTGCCGCTGGCCATCAAAGTTCTTGACGATGTCTGACGGAGAGATGCTCTTACGACCTCTTGCGCACTAAAGTAACGGTGAAAATGTTTGTTCATCGTATAATATACTTGGAGCTATAGTGAGCTTTCGTATTTAATAATGTTTCTATTCCTTCATTTTTTTATTTCTCTAAATATCCAGCGAGCCCATCAAAGCCTTGAAAACTTCCCTTGTAGCCACTTCCGCAATTTCCGAAACGCCGCGAAGGTCCAGGCTTTCTTAGATTTGCTCCGTTCCTAAGTGGTTTATTACGGCGCTTCCGGTGTCAGCCGGGACCGGAAGTCGTTGGCGCTTGAAAGCTTTAAACGGCCACTCGACGTTGCGCCGAGCATGGGACCACGGAAGGGCGGGCAAGGTGCGTTTTTTTTTTCTATGTCGACGGCTCTGCGCCGTCGAAAAACCAATTGCCGTATTATCCGGATTTTAGTCCGCTAACGGTATATACTCCACAGGGGCAAATTTGGGCTTCAGATAAAAATAACAGGTCTTCCTTAAACAGACTGCATCCATTTTATAGTTCCTACGGACGTATTTTGGATGATACTTTTTTTTTAATTTTGTCAACACTGCGTACGCATTCGATTTTGCCATGTAACTTATCGCAGAAAAAAAAAAATTGCAGACGCAGTCGGGCTTTGCTTTTCTTTTCACGTGTGTCTATATTCTTAGAGAAAGTTCAATTCTGCATAGTCCTCCTGCACAGAGAGCCCACAGCACACATTTCTTGAAAAATTTTAAATGTGTACGGTCAGCGCATTATAGTACGCCAAATATCGCATACCATGTGTTCTTTTAGTTGCTCCATTTTTTTTAATTGCCGGTGTCAGATAGCACAATTCTAACTCGATGAGGCGGCCATTGCTTCTACGGAAAATCTAAATGCGTAACTTAATAATAACTTGATTACGCTCTTACTTTTAATTAGTTACTTTACGGCACATATATTTCAATTTATACGAATTTTAGCCGGTGGGTTCGCAAGGTGATGCATCCACTGGGAACGAATTCTGTTGAGTACACCGGTTTCGACATATCAATTTTCAAAGTGTCCGACATAATGCATTGGTGTTCCAGTTACTTTTGTGCGTCAATGCAGCGTTTTCATAAGAGAAGTAAGTGGAACAACAGCGCATTTTCACCGCAGGTTTCGCGGCGCATAGCGCGCAATTCGTTCCAAGTCGATATGCATTGCAAGCTCTCTTATAGCTACAATTGGTACATTGAAATATGTGAGGAAAAGCGAACATTGTGACTTCTTTTGTGTGTGTGTTATTTTTCTTTTGGGCGCGGGTTAAAAATATGGTCGGGTTATCGATAAATGTCTCCCCATAATGTCCAAATACAGTTCCACAAAACAACATATTCGCCTTTATTTCTGGCTATTGAGAGTATACACTTAGGAAAAAAAAAGAGAATGTTTTTTGACTTACAACTGAATTAGTGCGGTAATTAATTGGTAACTGCTTTGCTGAGCTATCCACAGATGAAACTTGACTCCAGCATACCATGAAGGCGACTATTGAGTTCGCGTCAAGTTTCCCTCACTTGAATCAACACTTTTGAGGCACCAAACTCCGCGTAACATAAACGATAAGGTGGGCATTACCGGGTTGAAAATAACAATTTCTCACGTTTTCTTTGTCGTTGTAAGCTGACCTAATTATTCAGTAACCCTCAGCGCTCCTAAACGTAGTTCTCGAGCGACGCTGGCATCGAAGGAAGTTCGTCTGCGGCATGACATCACTGCAATGTTGAAACCTAATTGGCTGGCGCATGTGGATTCTGTGTGCGACGGACAGCGGTGTACCCTATAATTCTTAGCTTGTCACCGGCTGCTTGAATCGCGCAACCCGGTGTGCCGGCCATCGACCCGCAGAGCACAGCAAACTGAGCAAGTGAAATGGTCGCCATGTCCTTCTACCATGTGACCGCATTCATGCGTCACGATACATACACTACCCTAGAAACGAAACTGAAAATGGCTCGTGGAAAAGCTGTCATAATAAATTATTTTGCGGGCTCTGGGGCTTGCTATTTCTGACGCGTAACGTCTTTCCTTTTGTCTGTATTTTCAGGTCCATGATCTTCATTTACCAAAAAAAAAGTCGAAAATATTATGTCAGTGGTCTTTTAATACCCGCTGCAGGGCCCAGTCGCAGACCACTCGACATTACGTCATGTCTTGCATTGTGTACTTCACTTTCGTGCAATGTACCTGAAACTGTAGAGCGCATACTTGTTGCCTGCCCCAAATGTAACCGCGAACGGCAGGTATCGACCTCTTCGACGTCACCATTTAATAACGGGCTGTTGATTGAAAACGTTGTTACAGGAACCACGGCCGGACATAATATTAACGAAGCGAGCAATCAAGGCTCTTAGGAATTTTAATTAACGAAGTCCTAGAGTCAAGACGGTGAACCGACACTTTGGACACGAAATTGTATGCCCATATAATCGCACCCCACTGTACCTATCCTCATTCCTTATACCCCTCTTTTTTTCTGCTCTTTTCCTCCCCTCTGAGTAGAGATGCTGGCTCGAGGATTATTACATCTCAGGCCAACCTCTCTGCGTTTTCTGAATAAATTTTCTCTCTCCTTCTCTTTAACTGTCGTTTGATAACGCATACTTCAAGGACTTGCAACTCGTTGACACTGATACAGCATTCTGCTGCGCCAAACACACCCGAGTAGAGGTTGGATAGGCTGAGCTCTAACAACGAGAGACCGGCGTGCAGCGGCAAAGTAGTTCAGCTCATATTCAGTCTAATACGAACGAAAAGGAGCGGTCACAAGGACGCCCCCTAGCGATCTCCGGAAGCGTAAACTCGGACAGCAGTTTGCAGTATTAGCAAATACCAATAAAGAGCAAGTGCGATATGCTATGTTAGTCCGTTGATCGAGTCGTAAAACTAGTCCGACATATAAACTTCAAAAGCAGGGTTCGCGTTTCATTTTTTTTTTTTTATCACATGCGATCCCAGAGTTACTCGCGCTTCGCTGGAGGCAATAATATAGAAGGCGTGGGCCAAAGTCCGGCTTTTCGAGAAGGCATCACGTGGTAAGCTCCCCGGGTGTAGACGAAGCGAAGTTGGCAGGCTGGCGGGAAAGGGACGTTATGCATGTATAGGAAAGCCAAATAGTTAAAGGCACAAATTTGAAGAAGACGAGGGGCGGGGAGCAAGGCGTAGAAAATTACAAACTGCCGTTAAATAAGCACCGCTTTGCACCTTCGATACGATCTGGTTTAATAGCGCAATGTTTTTTTTTTTCGAACTTCCTTTCCGTTTAGACGAACCGAAGGTATACCGCAGCAGAATAATGGAAGGAGAAAATTACGAAATATATAAGTATGAAGAATGGCCCGGAAATTATTTCCTCCACGTGGCTGTAGACTTGGTCCGAAGCTTTAATATTAGAGGCAAGTAATAAATTCATTTTCACTCTCTATGGAACGATAGGCGTCTCCTTTGACGATATGTAATAGCGTTCCTTCCGTACTGAATGAGGGTGGTGGAACGCTTATGCGGCAGTCATTGCTAAAAAAAAAAAAAATGGAGCAAGCATTCAATAACCTATTTCAATTAATTTTACGGAGAAACGTGATGCGTAGAAGGAAATGTGTTAGCAGAAGGAAGCAATAAGAAGGCATACGGCGCAAAAATTCGTCGGCCCGGGCAGGCGGCGCTTGTCGTACCCTCAAAATTGGGTGTCGAGTTCCCTGGCCTCGGGGTTCGCTGCCCTTCGTGGACGGCGGGCTTCGGTAAGACGGGCTTTTAACGTTGGATCCGCTGCCTGCCGCTGTAACCGAGCCTGGGTTAGGGAGCCTACATTCAATCCCTAACCTGGGCTGCCTTGAACGCAGGATCCGCACGGCGAGCGCGAGCCTGCACCCGGCGACGTTGACGGCGTTTCCCGTCGAAAGCGGCCTGTTCCGCCACCCACCGAACAAATGCGAGGCCTTCCCATCCGTTTGCCGAGCGGGCACTGAAAAGGGGACCGGGCGCAACGCGCGCGAGGCCCTTCGCTTTCCTTGCCCTTCTCTCGGCGCGCGCCCGCTCCTGTTTGGGTGCTCCCGTCACGTGTTACGGGCGCGCGCCTCGCGTGTTTCACCCGCGGTCTATTCTTAGCCTTTCCCGCCGTTTTCCTAGATTTGCGCGAGACGTTTTTTTTTTTTTTTGTGGTGGCACCTACAACGGCACCGACACTTGTGAGGCAATACAAGCTTCGCTTGAAAAACAAATTACGGCAGAACTCATCTCACGACGACTGTCGATGGTAATGCGAATAGCAATCGAGCAATGTAGCGACAGATTACGATCGAGAAAGTCACGTTCATTTAACACGTGTAGTGGTAATTAAAAAAGCTTTCGTTGCTTCGGATGTATGCCACATACTCCGATATCGTACCGGTTTGCTAAGGGCACTCGTTTGCCAAGGTGGTCGATGAGCACGGAGGCATGACGACGACTGTATGACTTTGACGCAGTGACGATGGAATGACGAAAAAAGGAACGATATCGATCGAACGACAAAGCGTATAATGACGACGGCATGACGGCAACGAGATGTAGTTATCGAACTTATTACGGTGTTATAACGACGACAAGACGACGACGACGACTAGAGGACAGTGAGATGACAAGGACTGTGTGAAGACTATGGTGTGGCGACAACGGATGAAGAAGCGGGAATGATGACGATGACATGGTGACATGACGGCATCAATATATGGCGGTGTGACAACGAATGCATGGCGACTGTATGACGACGATGCGGTGACGTCGACGGCGTGACGAGTGTCGGATGATAAAACTGGAATGATGGCGATGCAACTACCACGACGGCATCACGACCACGAGCACATAACTGGTGGGCCAAGCTTTTAGACAACTTAGGCCACAGGGTCGGGAAAGAAGGTGTGACGACCACGGCACGACGAGAGTAAAATATCGGGAAGCCGGAATGACGACAATGGAAAGACCACGACGCATGACTACCAGGAGCACATACCTAGATGCCCAATCAGGTAGACAACTTGAGCCGCTGCATTCGGCGTAACAGGATAGATAGATTGATTGAGCGGTGTGGTTTTTTTCCACAGGTACTGCTCGGAAAAGACGCACACCATTTTTTTAAAGACGATACCTAAATGCGAAAAACTTAGTCTGTCTGTCACTCGATTCAACCGCCCGGCCAAAACCAAGAATGAGGAGAGGAAGTGCAGAGCAAGAGAAAGACAGAGAGCTGACCAAGGAGTTCGCCAAAAGAAACTGCGAAGAAATTAACTGCCATGATGCTTGCGAATACGCACCGGTAAGCCTTTATTCTCATTTTTTTTTCTTGTTACTTTTTTTTGGGAGCAGGCGAGCCATTTACAAAAATGGACTGCCACCGGTCGAGCTGCTCTATTTATTCCGTTCGATTTATCGAGCGCATATTCTGCACTTGTCACTTCGGCGCGACCTCAGATTATGTACGGCCTGTTTCTTGCGTGAACGCAAATTTAAACTGCGCTTCTTCTCCGTCCTATACACGCTGCAAGTCATCACCGGCAGCGACCTCTAGTTTTATCATTTGCCGACTTACGTTACCCTGCTTAAGAAAAAAAAAATTACTCCGAACCGAATGTATACGCACAGATAACTCCGGACGCCATGATGGCACATTAGTTGTAGGATGTATTTCTGGTGTATTTCTGATGAATTTCTCAACGCGATGGGTTCAACTGCTGCCGGACGTGGCCACCGCGTTACGGAGGAAGGTGAATGCAAAAATTCTGCAGACAACAACACACGCGCTGAAATCTATATGAAGAGATGCCTCGTCGAAGCAGATATCTAAGTGTTATAGAACTATATACAATGTAGATGCGATGCGTACCATCGTGTTTATTTTCATCGTCAGCAGCGTAAATGCTACAGAAATAAGTGCGATGCGTACAATTGTGTTTATTTTTACTTCCGGCAGCTTTTATTTTTACCCCCCCCCCCCCCCCCCCCCGATACCTTCATCCGGCTGTGTAGAGTTTCTCGCCGGAGAAGGTAGCACTCAATTGTACAATTACGAGCTACAATGTACGCTACCAAAGGTACCCTTTGGTAGCACATAGGACACGCTCTAGGACACGCTATCATCATCATCATGAAACTATGAGCCTATTTTTATGCACACTGCAGGACGAAGGCCTCTCCCTGTGATCTCCAATTACCCCTGTCTTTGCGCTAGCTCATTCCAACTTGCATCTGCAAATTTCTCAATTTCATCACCCCACCTACAGTTCTCTGCCGTCTTCGATTGCGCTCCCCTTCCCTCGGCACCCATTCTGTAACTCTGATGGTCCACCGGTGATCCACCCTACGCATTACATGGCCGGTCCGGCTTCATTTTTTCATCTTAATGTCAGCTAGAATATCGGCTATCCCCGTATGCTCTCTGATCCACACCCGGGCTGAAGATTAATAAGTAGAGGACAGAGATATAATGTTCAATAGCCTGACAAGAGAACAAGAATTCAGGATCGCCAGTCAGCCTCTAGAGTCTGTAAAGGAGTACGTTTATCTAGGTCAGTTACTCACCCTGATCATGAGAAGGAAACTTACAAAATAATAAAATTGGGTTGGAGTGCATACGGCAGGCACTATCAAATCCTAACTGGGAGCTTACCACACTCTAAGAAGAAAAGGAGGAAAGGGGGTATCGAAGTTACTCCTTTAGGGGAGGAACTGATCTGCCACAACCATTCCCTTTAGGGGGTAAGTGAGAGGGGATGTACTGTTACTCCCCGTGTGGAGGACTAAAGGCTCATTCACACCGGCGACTTGAGGAGGTCGCGCGACCATTTGCGACTCGCAAACAAAAAGTGACCGAAGGCGACTGATGTTCACACCGGCAAGCCCGGCTGAGCGCGCCCTGCAAGTCTCAATCCCGGACATTCTGGTTCTTCAGCGAGAATTCTACGGATCTACGCAGTTAGCGCGCACTTCTCTGTCACTGTGTAAATTGGTTTGGCGTTCCGGCAACAGCCATGGATTTTGATTCGAGCGAACAGGAAGACGTCGTCCCTGTGCTGATGTGCTCTGCCGGGGTGTCAGCTGTGGCAGCGCGGAAGCCTCCGAAGAAAACGCGACGCTCGTGGGTGCGCCCGCGCCTCCGCTCGCGTGAAGTGACCGGCCACGCAAGCCGCCTCCTGCCCGAACTTTGTGCGCATGACAATGAGTATTATCGAGAGCAAGTTGTAATTTCTAGTTTGCATTATTCGGTGCATAATTTTAAAGCAAAGCTGTTCACCGTTGGGTGGCGTGCTCATCCAACGAACGGCAGCTGGAAAAAGGGTTTGTGTTGTGCTTTCTTTTCCTGCTGTTTAGCTTCCAGCGAATGCGACCGCGTACATTCGACACGTTGCTGCAACTGCTGCGTCCCAGAATCACAAGACAAGACACCAATTACCGGCCTGTAGCCTGCATATCGTGACGCGGACATTGCATTTGGCGTGGACGACGACACATAACATCACCTTCGGCGCGGCGCTGATTGGTTGAGCAGCTTTGCGACCACGGTCGCGCGACTGAAAAATCGAGCAGTGAGCGACTGGCCCAAAATGGTCGCTTTTCGAGAAAAGCGACCATTTGCGACCATTTGCTACTGGTCGCTTTGCGACCAACTTGGTCGCACGACCATCTGTCAGTCGCCGGTGTGAATGAGCCTTAACAGTTGCTCTTTTCCGACGCTCCTCAAGGGAGTAACGGTTATTCTTTCCGATGCTCCTCGAAGATGAAATTAAATTAGCCATTTATACGCTGATAAAAAAAATGACTGGGCTGAAAAAAAAAAAGACGCGCCGGCAAGTAGGATTGGAACTCACGTCCTCTCGCTCACAAGTCGGGTACCCTAACCACTTCACCATGACAGCTTTTTTTTTTTTTTTTTTTTTTTTTTTTTTTTTTTTTGAACGCGTCTTTTGAACGCGTCAGTCGCACCAATTTATTTCGGTCAGTCCGCAGTGGCGGACTGGGGCTTGCTCACCTGTATATCAGGCAGCTTGTGTCGCGTTTCTTTTTTTTACGAGAGCAAAGTGACGAGTTCTTACGCACGGTGATACAGGTTCGACTGGCAAGTGCCCTACCAGAATTCGTCATAACGTGCAGTGAATACAGTGGGCAACGTGTGACTGGGTATATGCGTGAGGTGATTATGTCGTTTCGGTTATTACGTGCACGGTTTTCTTTGGAATATTTGTCTAACATTACAAAGAGGAAGCTGTACAAAGACTTAATCGATGTAATGTTGCCTACACCAATATACAGAGCTGTTAACTGTGGAGGTCCAGGAAATGACGTTTTGAAGCGTGTGAGAAGGATGCCCGTTAATTCCACAGTAAAATCTTTCTTCTTTAAGCTACATACCAATTGTTTGCCAGTTAAAACGTGGTTACACGAAAAAGGTATTTACGTGCCATGGAGTGTTGACTGCTCACTCTGTAAAAAACCGGAGACTATCGATCACGCATTCATAGATTGTTGGGACGCTGTCTTCCATTGGGACATTTTACAGAGAACACTTAAAAAAGAACTTCCAATTACACCAATTGGTATACGGTTTCTGCCCACAGATAATACTGATGGAACACCTTGCGATATGTTCATGCTCCTGAGCCTCCACAGCTTATGGAAAACAAGGATGGCAGTACGCCATGCCGATGTGAAAGTTTGTTCGGTGCGGGAAAATTTTATTGCAAGCATTGCAAATCTAAGAGCACAGTATCGTGCGCAAGCCGACCCTCCTGAGTGGGTGGCTATTCTAGATGAACTCGTAAACTTTAAGCATTTTTAATATGACCATGTATTTTAGTGTGAGTGATTTGTTTGTATATATATGTATATGTGTGTTCATTTGGTGTCAAAGCAGGCAATAAAGAAAAAAAAATTCACCATGACAGCTCGGTTGACAAGTCAGGTATCGAGACGAGGTTAACCATCTTCACGCAGGTGCGGCAATAACAGAAGAGGCTCGGCATTTGTTGTATGCTATGCCGGGAGAGTCTAACGTTGCGCATACTTGGAAATCTAAGCGACTACATAAAGAAAGCTGTCCGATTATTCTTACGGTGATTTAAACTGAGACATTATGCGACCTTCGTGTAGCGAGCGCAAACGGGGCACGCAAGACGACAGAGAAGGACAACTTCTCTATCGCTTAGCGTGCCCCTTTTGAGCTACACATCGCTTCAGTTAAGCTTATAATCTCCCTGGAACGAAAGGAACTCCTCATGTACTATTGGCAAAGAAAATCTGGCAATCCATTTATTACTTGCGCACTTAATGTGTATCGTTCACTTATGGTGTGCACGCTCACGAAGTGCACGGATCTTCAGATTCCACCTTTTAAATTTCAAGCAATTTTCTCACGAAGATGCAAAGTGCTGCTTTACATCTAGTTCAGTAGACAGTACACGAACGTCCAACTATTCATGATATATAGACAATACCGCGTTAGCCGCATCACTCCACGATACGGACGAAAACAGCAGAGTGCATGGGGAGTGACTGTTGCAGTTCGTCCTCGCCGTTGCTCTCTTTCGGACCAGGGATCGTACACTCACTCTCCAAAATTTGCACACGCCACCCACACTCCTGCAGTTACTCCCTTGAGGGACGAAAGTGCCCTTTTTGGACTAACTGTGCAGTTACTCCCGTTTTCGCCGGAATACTTCTTAGAGTGCACTGTCGTTGAAAAGAAAAGTGTACAGTCATTGCATTCTACCGATGCTAGAATATGGGGCAGAAACTTGGAGGCTAACAAAGAAGCTCGAGAACTAGTTAAGGACCGCACCAAGAGCGATGGAACGAAAAATGTTAGGCGTAACGTTAAGAGACAGGAAGAGAGTGAATAGCATTAGAGAGGTTGTGTCTCCTTGTTTGACCCCTTTCTTGATGGGTAACTTTCTACGTTTCTTGTGGAGAAGTCACATGTATATACAGTATAGCATGCGTCAATTCACACCTCCTCTCCCGCGGGCGAGGAGTACATCGAGGCATCCTAGTACACGCCGTGTTTGTCATTGTCCCTTTCTTTGTTTTCGTCTGCTGCGTTGTCCGCACAGCCATGATTCCGAAACAACGCGCCCTTTCCGCTCTTCGGAACACCGCATTCTGACATTGCGCAGGATTATCGTGATACGCATGCATGCATTTTACATATGCGTTGTACTTTGTTTTGTGCGCGTACACCTCTCCTCACCGTTTTTTTTTTTTTCTCGACAAACGTCACACATCGTCGCGTCGATGTGTCTCGCAGCGCGCCTTCGCTTTTCGGCACAGCTTTTGTGAGCATTGTGCTGCATATGTATGCATAAGCATTGAATGGCGGTAAAGAGTTCAAGATTAGGGGACGCATACGGCTTGCGCACGCAAGAACTAGCTAGGGGCCACGGTACTGCGCATGCGCAGACGCAGTATACCATAGTCCCTATAGTTCTTACGTACGCGAGTCGCTTGCATCCCCTAATCTAAAACTCTCTATTCAAAGTTGATACATTAGCGGCGCGTTTAAAACATAAACAGTTCGTGACGTTTTTGCAAATGTTGCTACGAGATTACACGGAGAGTATAGGACGAAAATAAACACCACTGTACGCATCGCATTTGCTTCAACAGATTAACGGATTCACAAAAGCTTCGCTGCATGCACAAATAGTTCAACGTGTATACGGTTTGTTTGTTCTTTTTTTTTCTGCGCGTGCATGCGTGACGCAGTCGCTGCGGTGTATCATTCCAGCGATAGTGCATTGCGCGTTTTGCATACGCGTGGCTTCCGCACAGGCCTTTCTCCTGTAAACACGCGTAGCCGCGAGCATGCAGGCAAAGCACACCGACCGTGCGTGCGTGCGTGCTCGCATTTCGAGACACGTGATTCGGCTGCAAACACATGCGATGCCGTGGTGCCATTGTTATTTGTTTATTCATTTTTTTTGGCTCGTATAAGCGTCTGCGTCCACTCAACGATATTGTCCGGTCCGGGATGCGTTACGACGTACGCACGCATTCAATGGGCAGCTGTCTAAGCGAGTTAGTGATATACATACGGAACTCCGGTGAGCACACGCGCCTGCGCCGTATAGGCCAAGTGTACGTACATCTGGCAGTTGCGGTCGACGTTGATTCTGTGTGGCATGTAAATACACTGTGGGCGCGTGTGCTTATGTTTGCAAATTCGTGTGGGCGTGCGCGTTTGGTCCTGCTCGTGATGTATGTGCGTGCATGCGCGGAAAATATTATACGCATTCGCGGATGTCGATCCATATAATTAGGTAATCATTATACCCTAAAGGACCAGTGGGCTGTACATGAAAGAGGGTAGAGAGAGGGGGTATTTAGAAGTGTGTAAACTTACAACAAAATCAAGACGAACAACCAACAGAGCAGAGGTTACAAACCGCCGCAGCTGAAACATTGAGTGAGCCATATATAATGCTAACAGAAAAATAAATACGTATAAAAGGTGGCGTAAGGAAAACAAAATGGCAAATGACATATAGAGAATTCAAGCATTGAAAAAGTAATTAGATGACGATGCAGCGCAGTCTATCGGTGTATTAAAAATTTCAATAATAATGCGAATCGTAAGCTCAACAACACTGAATACACATTTCGAAGTTCGGAGCTTTTAATGCAATGATCTAGCTTCTGGGTTTCGTAGCGCTGCTAACGGGATATAGTTCGCGTATTAAACGCCCGATTTTCGCGAGAACCGGCTTCGGTGCCTCTTCCGCTGCGAAACATAGTTCCCGAGAGACGCCGACATCGGAATAAGTTAGCCTCCACCGTTATGACGTCACAGACATAGCGAACGTGATTGGTTGGGGCAGCTATACAAACTCTTTTACTTGGACAGCGGTGTGTTTGCCCCTGTGTTCTGATGTCGTCATCGACTTATAGACTAACCAGCGGGAGACGTACCTAAAAAGAAAAAAAAAGAGGTGCTAGTTACTAGTTTTTGCGATGCCGTGGTAAACCGAAACATGCTGCTAAAAAAATAATTTGTCTTGCACGACTCTTTAATGAAGAGACAAAAGAAAGTATATATATATATATATATATATATATATATATATATATATATATATATATATATATATATTTGTCATAGTGCACCGGTCGTCACTTTTGAGAAGTCTGACGGTCTTCGAAGACATCTCTTGAACTCCCCGCGTTATCATCGTTTGCACCAATTCCTCGACATAGATGGTTAGGGCACTTACGCCGTGACCTGCGAAGCTCCCCTTCTCTTAACCGTAAGCTAGCTTTTCGAACTCTCGTCCACCAACAACTTGAGTTTGCCTTTCGGATTTTGGTCTCCCTATCTCCCAATTATACTCGACTGCTCTGTAAGAACTGCAACTCAAAATAGGGCCGCCGCTAGTGTCATTTCTCGCAATAGTGCGCCTCTTCGATTGTGCCCTTTGCTTTTGGTTGGCCTTAGTATTGCTTGTTAAATTTTGCATATACATGCCCCTCAATTACGCAAAGCCTTTGGATGTTTAAGGGTTCAATAAATGATTATGAACTAAATCTAAGTGCAGGAGCTTTTTTTTCCTTTTTCATCTACGACTTTCATCCAAATGCGTCTGCCACAACTGGCAATTGAACCCCTGACCTTGTGTTAGCGGCAGAATGCCATAGCCACAGTGGCAGGTGAATAAACGTGAAAGTGAAACGCAGGTGAAAGTTGCTTCTTCTTATTATTCTTTCTGGAGTTTTACGAGCCAAAACCAGTTCTAATTATGAGGCACGAAACGGGTGAAAGTTTCACCCGTTTCGTTGTTGACAGATTTGTGTTTCTTTTTTGCCAGTATGTAGGTAAAATTTGCAATAAATGGGTGTGTCAATGAAAAAAAAAAGCTGTTTGTGGTCCTTTGTTGAATAAACTGCATATTGTGTACACTTGAAGTGCAGAGGAAGAGGAGGAGGAGGAAAAAGAAAGGAAAGACAGGGAGGTTAACCAGACGCACGTCCTGTTTGCTACCCTACACAGGGAAAGGGTTTAAAGGGATGAAAAAAAAGGAGAGAGAGAGAGAGAGAGAAGAAAGTACTCGCAGTATGAACACGTGTGGTTGTCCAACACTTCACAATCGGTCACTGAGGCCAGTCGACTTCATGAACTGCAAAATTTCTTATAAAGACCTAGGGTGAAATGTTCGTGGTGAAATAAAGTAGCATGGTACTTCACTACTTATATAGGTAGTAATGACAGAGCATATCGTTATATGGGTTTATACACCAATAAGTGTGATCACAAACTTATTAGAAACGATATTTCTGCGCACTTGATTATCTGTGGACGTGCAAGAAGCGCTTAATACTTAAAGGATGCAATCACTCACAGGAAGGGATGCAACTCTCTGGATTCACTGCACAGTTTTGATTTGCTTTTCTTTGACGTGTCGTAGTCTGCTGTTTCATCTACATGAGAACAGGCTGTTTGCCTGCTTTTCGCATTGTTGCACGAGTTTTACAT
This sequence comes from Dermacentor silvarum, assembly GCF_013339745.2. NCBI lineage: Eukaryota > Metazoa > Arthropoda > Arachnida > Ixodida > Ixodidae > Dermacentor > Dermacentor silvarum. Next base: position 91,914,160 of record NC_051158.1, read on the forward strand.
GGCAATGCGGAAGGGTGCATTGTCACTGGGCAACTATAGCAAGCCAACGCGGCGATATGTACGTATGTATGGTTAATTACCGTTGAAAGCAAGGATTAATGCAGGTGCAGGAAGGATACAAAGTCCGCAACATATTCAACGTTTATTGGTTTCCGTGCAGGAAAAACAAATTAAAAGAAAAAAGCATTCTCCATCAGAGAAGATACAACTTGACGTGCATGAAATATTCGAAAACAAGTTGACGACGCTGTTTATTCAAGCCACGGAGTTAAATATGCTATCGTAGAAAATTCATTACGATAGCCTGCACGTTTGGTATGTCAAATTTAATAAGCAGGTGAGGTAACATAACCTTTCAAGATCGGGAAATTTACGGGCGACACGAAAACCGACCGGAAGATAGTGCAACTAAATAAATGTCGCGAGCTTTCAGCGCAACGTTGAAACTTCGGGTACTTTGCTGTCTTGTCGTTTGCCCTTGCCGATGTTGAAATTATGTAAACTGCTCCGTAGGCGCGATTTTTGTGTGCTACTCAACAATTAAGAAAATTGTGACGACCTCAAAGGGCCATGTCGTCTCGTGGGGATCGAACACCTCCTAGTATGGACAAATCGAAACAGTGTCTATGTAGCATACGAAGCAAACGTGAAAATGCACTTCATTTGCCACGTAGCGTGTCAACGAACGCATAGAAATGGGAGAATGGATTCTGCGGTCGGTACAAGTTTTTTTTATTGCGATAGCAATTATATGGACACTCAAAAGCAGATTTCTGCCGTCGGCGTCGCCGTCACCGTCGCCGTCGCCGTGATGTTCCGTATGACGTCAATGGAGATGAAATCGTCGCCGCGCGCCGAACGCTGTATGTGCGAGTGAAATGGCGCGAGGGGCGCGCGCTTTCACGGGGAGTGAACGCACGGCGGAGAACAAACGCGCGTTCTGAGCCGTGCTCGCTTAAGGGCTGCAGAAGTAGGCGTCTCTTTCCTCCTTTACAAGAGCAAACGCGCCTTCTTCCGACGCGCGAGAGGCCGTGGGGAAGGGGGGGGGGGAGGGGGAGGGAAGGGAGGCGACGTTTAGCTGCGGCACCAAGTCCCTATTTATATCAGAGGCTCCGGCAACAGTCACCAACGCCGCGCGCATTTTGAGCGAACGCGGGCAAAACGCCGACGGCGTCGACAATAGTTCTGCGTGTTGCCGGTGCTGCTGTATGTCCAAGTTTATACAGCTGATAAAGCTAATATCATTACTCCGTATAGCTCTCTACAAATTTGCTATCGCAATTGATGCTTCGCCTTTCAGGTGAAACTGCGACAACTTTTTTATTTATTCTCCCTTCGCGTACGTACCGGATTCGGCAATCCACGTCTCCGCGCATTGCACTTGCGGAGCGAGACGCCATTTCTCAAAACAAACAGCCAAATAGCTCTCGGAGCTATTTCGATAAAAAATCGCAGCGATCGCTGCGATCGGCGCGACGTCCCACCAACCGGTTGGTCGCAGTCGAAAAGTAGAGGGGGGGGGGGGGGGGGGGTTGGCCTTGCGACTGTGATTTTTGTCGCATGCGACGGAAATCGCACTACCGGTGCGATGAAGATCGCATCATGTGAAACAGGCTTTAACGCGAGCGAGGTGATAACCTTTTAGTTTGGCGCGTTTTGTTTTAGCTGCTTTTTATTTCCTGTAGCACCGATATTACACCCGAGAGCCTTATTTCAACCCCGGGAAGAAGAAAAAGTGGTACGAACCGAATTTTAAGGGTGAACAAACGTTAAAAAAATTATGCTACGGCGTGGACGCACACGTTCGTGTCCTTTTATACGGGTTTCCGCCTAGTGCGGTTTGCGAACCCTCGCAATCAGCTGTGAAGTGCAGCTGCCCCAGAGTGTTTATTAGAAGTAGAAGCTACAAATATGTTTTGAGTACCGGCAACTGTATCATCATCATCATCATCATCATCATCATCATCATCATCATCATCATCATCATCAGCCTATATTTTATGTCCACTGCAGGACGAAAGCCTCTCCCTGCGATCTCCAATTACCACTGTCTTGCGCTAGCGTATTCCAACTTGCGGCTGCAAATTTCCTAACTTTATCATCCCATCTGGTTTTCTGCCGACCTCGACTGCGCTTCCCTTCTCTTGGTATCCATTCTGTAACCCTAATGGTCCACCGGTTATCCATCCTACGCATTACATGGCCTGCCCAGCTCCATTTCTTCCGCTTCTTAATGTCAACTAGAATATCGGCTATCCCCGTTTGTTCTCTAATCCACACCTCTCTCTTCCTGTCTCTTAACGTTACTCCTAATATTTTTCGTTCCATCGCTCTTTGTGCGGTCCTTAACTTGTTCTCGAGCTTCTTTGTTAACCTCCAAGTTTCTGCCCCTTATGTTAGCACCCGTAGAATGCAATGATTGTACACTTTTCTCTTCAGCGACAGTGGTAAGCTCCCAGTCAGGATTTGGCAATGCCTGCCGTATGCTCTCCAACCCAATTTTATTCTTCTGTAAATTTCTTTCTCGTGATCAGGGTCCCCTGTGAGTAATTGACCTAGGTAAACGTACTCCTTTACAGACTCTAGAGGCTGACTGGTGATCCTGAATTCTTGTTTCCTTGCCAGGCAATTGAACATTATCTTTGTCTTCTGGATACTCATCTTCAACCCCACTCTTACACTTTCTCGGTTAAGGTCCTCAATCATTTGCTGTAATTCGTCTTCATTGTTGCTGAATAGGACAATGTCATCTGCAAACCGAAGGTTGCAGAGATATTCGCCGTTGATCCTCACTGCCTTCGCAGTCTAAGAGTTTGAATACTTCTTCTAAACATGCAGTGAATAGCATTGAAGAGATTGTGTCTCCTTGGCTGACCCCTTTCTTGATAGGTAACTTTCTACTTTCTTGTGGAGAACCAAGGTAGCTGTGGAGTCCTTGTAGATGTTTGCGCAGATATTCACGTATGCCTCCTGTACTCCGTGATTACAACTGTGTATGCTCTGTTAAATAGCCACGTCGTTAAGGCGAACGGAAGCTGTGACTGAAGCCACTTCAGCCATTCGGGCATAATGACTTCGCCTAGAGCCTTAGAATAAACATTAAAATATATTACGTTGGCACTGACGGTGCTCTCTGGTTTAAAACGTCGGGCCATTCGGCGGTGTTCGCGCACGCTTGCACTGAGGTGCGACATCATTCATTCATTCCGTTTACCCTCAGAATAAAGAGAGAGAGAGAGAGAGAGAGATAAATAATATGCGAAAAGGATGGAGGCAACCAGAAGATAGATATCCAGTTTGCTACCCTGCACTGGGGAAGGGGTAAGGGGAGACAGAAAGATAAAGAAAAATAAGAGGGACATTAAACACACACACGCACACACACTTTGTAGTGTGTGCGTGTGCGTGTGTGTGTGTGCGTGTGTGTGTGTGTGTGTGTGTGTGTGTGTGTGTGTGTGTGTGTGTGTGTGTGTGTGTGTGTGTGTGTGTGTGTGTGTGTGTGTGTGTGTGTGTGTGTGTGACCTACTATGTAGGTCATGACAATGACCCAGCGAAAAATAATAACACTCAAAAACCACTGAAATGGGTTCGGACGTGGGTACCCTGTGAAGGAAACATTAAAAGATGCTGGTAGATGTTATCTGACTCAGCGAAAATGAAAATGACTCAGCGAAAATGAAAATGACTCAGCGAAAAAAGATTAAGACTCAAAAACCACTGAAATCGGTTCGGACGTGGGTACTAAGTGAAGGAAACATTAAAGGATGGTGGTAGAAATCGTAGTCATAGGATAACTCAACAAAAATGACAATGACTCAGCAAAACAAAATGCATTAACACTCAAAAACCACTGGAATGGGCTCGGACGTGGGCACTAAGTGAAGGAAACACTAAAGGATGATGGTATAAGTCATAATCATCAGCATGACTCAGCAAAAATGACAATGACTCAGCGAAAAAAGATTAACACTCAAAAACCAATGGAATGGGTTCGGATGTGGTACTAAGTGAAGGTAAAGGCCAAAGGTTGATGCCGTCGAGGTCGTAGTCATGAGCATGAGTAAGGCTTTCGCCTTAAGGTCTCTTAGGTGTAGTTTAAGGGACTCCTGAGGACTCATGACATGAATGTCATGACATGCGTGTCATGTAGGCCATGAAAGATCCACCTACGTCTTGGTGCTCTCATGGTCGTTTCGTTAACTTGGCCATAAACTCCCCGCACGCCGCTTCGCATAACATCGATTCCGACAGGACGTGGGATCTGCTGGCTTATTTTTTCTCGGTTAAAAAAAGAACCAAATGGGAAAGCGCGCGCTGTCACGTGACAGCGGTAGTCAATTCAGAAAGGGAAGACGGGCGGCGGCGGACACTGGTAAAGGAGAAAGACGGAGAACCCATGTGGCGGCGGGAAAGTTCAAAGGATGGCGCCACATTTAAATACTGAGGGGCTTTAGCAGCCGATTGTGAGCTATTCGGCGAGAACGCACGAGAAGCAGCAGGAGCATGGTTAGCAAGAGAGGTGCAGGAGGGCTCGCAAAGAAAGGTTAGCTTTAAAACTGCAACGATAGCCTCTCGACATCTTCAGAGCTTGGTTACAAACAAGCTTTCCAAGAATGAATGGCTCCTGTATGACTAGCTTTCAAAAAAAAAAAAATGTCGCAGTCTCGCCCGAAAAGCGAAGTATAGATTACGACAGCAAATTATAAGACAGCTATACGAAGTAAGGATGGTAGTTTTATCGGCCGCATACAGTCGTAAACATTCGCTTACTAACTAAATTAACAAGCATGGTGTCCCGCGCGCGCGGGCCAACATAAACACATCTCACTCGATGAGCGCGGACACTCGCTGTCAAAACGCTGGCGTGAGGAAGCGCGGCGACGAAACGCGTCCGTCCACCCGTCACGTCAAGATAGGGGCCGCAGCAGTGACCGAATTGACCTTCGTGCTGCCTCTCGCTTCAACGCGAACCAAGCGGCGAGAACACACCGAACACGAAGCTATCAGCACTCTGTACTCATTGTGGATCGCTTTCGAGTTAGGGGCCGCCCTCGGCCGCTCCATACGCAGCCGCCACCGGAGTAGAACCCTCCCTCCCCCCGCCCCCGCCCCCGGTGCCTTACGCGTCACGGGAGACGGCCCCCTTCCTCCCCGCCTGCCTCCCTGGCGCTCGCGAGATCAAGCCACCACACATCCTCACACGCTTTCACTCGCACCTACCGCATATGGCGCGCGGCTACGGTGGTATTGCACTTGGACTTTATACGGAACATCAGGCTGACGCCGACGGCGTAAATGCGCCCGGAGTGTCCATATAATCGCTATCGCAATAAAACGCCAAATAGATGGTTGCCAAAGAAAGATAAAAAAAAGTTGTGGATAAGTAAAATAAAAAGCTGCCGAAGGACTTGTGCGCCGTAGGCAGATGTAGTAGGGCCGTTTGCGAGGAAATGATCACTGGCTGTAGCGTGCGTGAAAGATAAGATTCCTGCATTAACAGCTAAAAAGACTTAATGACGAAGTACAAGCAAACATCGCTGGTTTTCATGTAAGCTTCCGCCGTGAAAGCGATAACAAAACTTGCATTACGCATTTTGTTTCTGGAATTGTTTCAAAGGGCGTGTTTTTTCGGGCAACGTTGTCTGACTTTTGATCACTTTGAAATACAAAAATAAAATAACTTTACTTCGTCAGTTTCAAATATTTCAAACGGACATACCGAATAATTCATTTTGTACTTTTTTGCCGCGAGTCGCGACAGTGAGGCGAAAGCTTACAAGCGGATACATTCTAGAGGGTCACACGCACGAGGGAGTTCATGCGGTGAGCAGTCGCCAGGGGCGCTGCAGTGCTATGTTCGATAAAGTCAGTCATGACAACGATCTGCCCATTCCCTGTCTAATAGGGGAATGGCAACGCAGCGCTGCGGCATGGCTGTTCACCGCAGGTGCTTCACTGCGGCGGCTATTAAGGCCGCCACTTTACCAACTGAAACGACACTTTAGCCATAGAGACGGGAGCAACGGCTGTTTTTCCGCTGCAAATTTATGGCTGTGCGGTATTCTGGGTCCGTAGTGACGCAGCACAATGAAAATGCACCAGTTTATCTGCGTGCGCGAAGTCTCCGCGATGCATTGCGAACACGAGCGTGCTGCCCAACGACACAGTTCATCACTTGTCACCGCTTGCCCATTGAAGGTGCCTCCGTGCGCATGTGCGCAGAATTTGAGTGTGTTGTTCACTCCAATGTGCTTGCCGATTGCCTCTGCTGCTGAGCTAACAGCGATCGCAGATGGATATCGTAACGACAGCGCAGCAATCGCATTTTGGTGGGTGAGGGCTCTTGTGTGCAGTTAGGAAATTAGACTTCGAACACAGGAAGGTGTTGCAATTGTTTAGTGTGCCGTGCTTGTGATGACAAAATGCCATTGCACTGGGTGTGTTTGCGCTGACCGCTGACCGTGTTTGCTGCACTATATCATTGACAGAGCAGCCATCTCAAATGACAGCTGCGATACGTTGTCGTTGGAAAACACTACGCACTGCTCAAGATCGTCGTCCACCACGGCGCATCGACGCCTTGCAAGCAGCTACAGTGACGTGCGGATAATTATTTGCTGTGCGCTACGTAGCCACAACGCAGGCAATGAACCGTGTTGTGGGGTCATCACAGCCCAAGAAGACATATGCATAAGGCAGCGAAAGTCGACACTTTTTTTTTATAGTGGTGCTGAGTACATCACCGATGACAGTGCGTTGTGCGTGTTTTATTTCGCCGGTCAAGATTGTTAATGCCTCTCAGTTCCGCACCACGTCGCTGTTGTCGAAAAATAAGTTGGGCGTGGCCCCAACCGTGGTGGGCGCGCACAAGAGTTACATGCCTCGCTCGGGGCGTGACCTATGGTTTTGATTGACACGCGAACTCGGGCCAAACTCGTACATCGCGAAACCCCCCTCGAGTTAAACTCGGGAGCATGGCGGCGGCAGCAGCAGCCTGTGTCATCGCATCCAGCGGCGGCAAGCGTCAATATGACCATCTGGACCCCTTCAGCTACATGACCGACGTAGAGTTTCAGCGTCGTTTTTGCCTTTCCAAAACGTCAGTGCGCTGGCTGTGTGACGAGTTAGGCGAACGCCCTTGTCTGCGGAGACTGCGTGGCGGGCATATTATGCTTTCCGAGCACAGACTGATGTGACTAGGCTGCGGAGGAAAAGTTCGTGCGATCGCTTCGCTTCGGCTCTCTCCTGTTTCAAGCGCTGCTCGTCCACCGCGCCCTAGCCCAGGCCAGGTCCGGCGTCGTCATCGGAGTACTGGGGCACCTGCGAGCACCTGGGGTTCAACCCGGGCCAACCAACCTGAGTAGGCGAAGTGGTCACATTATATTGGAAGACTCAGAATGGAAGCCGGGCTGCCTTCCGATGCAACAGGTGCCGAAATCAGTTTTCGCAGTTACACGGTAAGCTGCACTGCACGGTCAGAGAGGCGAAGGACGTTACTTCGCCAAAACGCACCGCCTCGGCCGTCCGAACGACCACCTGTCCAGGCGGCAAATGATTTGGCTCACGTACTGCGTGAGCAAAAGCGTAGACATATGACTGTTGAAGGAGATGACCGGCGACTTGTTTCCTCTATAGGAGCACACCATCGCCGACAGGACGAACTACCCCCGTAAGGTCGCGAGGGACGAGCTGCTGGCGCGACCTCCACTTGGTACCCCGGGTAGATAGCGCAAATTGATGAGTGCCTTCTTCGCGGCGAGCAAAAGTATACAATCGAGGCCGCCTAATGACGGCCGACAACTTTCCGCCAGCCGCCAAAATTACGGCGGTGTTAAAGTTGGGGGCCCATGGGTCTTCGGCATGTTCTGCGCGACCAGAGGGGTGCTGCGACTTTCAAAGTCGACCGAAGAAAGGCGGCGACGCTAGGCGCCATTATTGCAACCAATGTTAAACCGGGGACCATTATTCATAGTGACGAATTGGCCGCATACAAATGTATCCCAAATTTAGTGGATGCTAACGGGGCTATGCCTCAATCCGCATTGGTAGACAGTCAACCAAAGCGTGAACTTTGTGGACCCCATCACGGGCGTTGACACGCAAAAAAAAGAAAGTTATTGTCAAAAGTGAAGCGCTCCCTCGTCAGCGATGGGTACAGGGCAACTGCACCGATGCTGGAGTCCCACCTGGGATGCATGTGGTGGCAGTCAACATCCACGTGCGCTGCAAAGACTCTTTCGTGCGTTTGTTAGAAGCCATGGATCGCTCGGGCTAGCCACTACAAAGACTTTTTCCTGCGGTTGTTAGAAGCCATCGCTCGACGCTTGCCAGTATGGAGGTGTATCGCAAAGTAAAAGAAAATAAAGCGTAGTTTTCTGACCCTTGTATGTGTGCTTTCCGGCATTCCTGTGTGCTTACACGGTAAGCCCGCGGCAAACCACTTATGCGCTAGCCGACGCTCACTTCGTCTTGTAGCTGGATGCGCGCGCTACTCGCAGCTTTTTCTTTAGCGCGAGCAACGAGCGATCTGTTAAAAGCCCAGTGTGAAAACCAGCCGCACACCAATCTCTGCTCGGAAATGGGAGCCCAAGCACGTAGCGAGCCGCACCAATCCAATCTAGAGCAAAGGAGAAACGAGCGATCTGTTGGAAACCCAGTGAGAAAAGCAAGCGCACACCAATCGGTGCTCGGAAATGCTAGAGCAAGCACGTATCGAGCCGTGCCAATCGAATCCGGAAAAAAGAGGGGGGCGAGCGTCTCCTCGTGGCATAACGCGAAACGTATTTAAATACAAATTAGTCTAATACACATTCCGTGTACATAGTGGAAACATTAAAATGCTTACAACCCACGTTAATGTGACTAATATTATTGTACTAAATGAATTTATTTTATAACTTGCTTGTGCCTGTAATGCACTCGGTGGAACGACAAACAAGTGAAAGAAGGCACGACCATGCACCGACCGTATGATCACGTGAGCCCCAGTTTGTCGACCGCCCATATGGCAATGCCCAAGGGAAAATAGCCACCCAGAGGGAATCTAGATTAACCAATGAAACTGGAGGCGTGCCGATGGATAAACTTCGTCTTGTTATCATTTGTTCTTTGATCTTGGGGCGTCGCCAGAGCTCGTGAAGATCCCGAGTTTCGCCAAACTCGGGGCATCCTGCATAGCACCCCTGCTGAAGGATTTGTGCGCCGTAGGCACATGCAGTAGGGCCGGTTGCAAGGGAATGATCACTGGCTGTAGCGTGCGTGAAAGATAAGATTGCTGCATTAACAGACTGCTAAAAAGACTTAATGACGAAGTACAAGCAAAAATCGCTGGTTTTCATGTAAGCTTCCGCCGTGAAAGCGATAACAAAACTTGCATTACGCATTTTGTTTCTGGATTGTTTCAAATGTTTTTAACGTTGTCTGACTTTTGATCACTTCAAATACTTTACTTCGTCAGTTTCAAATATTTCAAAATACCGAATAATTCATTTTCGCATGCGAATATGAATTGAGAGTGTGTAATATTCTATTCATATCAGAAACTTTGAATATTCACCCACACCTATAACTTTTTAAAAAGCTAGCTTTTTTCATAGACAGTTTTTTTCCGAAGTTTTATTTATTTATTTATTTATTTATTTATTTATTTATTTATTTATTTATTTATTTATTTATTTATTTATTTATTTATTTATTTATTTATTTTATTTTCCTGCTCTCAATCGCCCGAAGGCTTTACAGAGAGGAGGGGCAAGAACAAATGTAATTGTTAATGGCTGTCTTGAAATTCTTGGAGTCAGAGATAGCGGTGATGGAGGCAGGGAGGTGGTTCCAGTCTTCCGAGGTTCTTGGTATAAGTGCGTTAGAGTAGATTTTTGTGCGACAAAGGGGTACACCAACTTTCTGGGAATGATTATTGATAGACGCTGATTTAATTTCTCATTTGTGTGGCTGATGACCCTCGTCTGTATGTGTCACGTTGAAAAGGACTCGACATCGATTCCTGATAGTCTTTCTATTTTGGAGCCTCCTATATTGGACACGGTCATAGGGATGCTTGCGTTGAAGGAATTTTCCAATTGTTGCGGGGCGATTTGATCGTTAAATTTTAATGCATTATGTTATTTTCTGTTCCCTCGCTCCCCCAATGCTACCATTGTTTTCTAGCCAGAATTAACTTTTTTTTCACATTCCAATTGTCAATAGAGGGTATGAGCCATCAGTGGAAACAAACAAACAAACAAACAAACAACAAACAAACAAACAAACAAACAAACAACAAACAAACAAACAAACAACAAACAAACAAACAAACAAACAAACAAACAAACAAACAAACAAACAAACAAACAGAATCTTGGAAATACGGTCGTGTACGCTGCGACTGCCTGCTGTGCTGTCGCAATAAAGGAGTTTAGAGGAATCCCAGAGGAATCGCTGAAGCTTCCAAGGACGCCCCCTTCCTTCCTTCATTCTTTTTTTTTTTTTACTTGAACCTTGCTCTAACAGGAATGAAACGAACATTGATATGGGCTTAGACTGCCTCTCCCATTAACTTGACAGGTACCCCAGGGCTCTGTTTGGTTTTACTCGTGCGTCCCAACGCACACTTCTGCCGTCACGTTGAACCTTAAAGTCCGTAAAACGTTCTCATAGCAATGTTCGCGAAGCGAGGCTTAGCTTTCCTTTTTTTTTTAATTGTTCGCCGGCCTTCTACTTCATTTCTCTCTCTCTCGCTCTCTCTCGTTCTAACGTAGCACACGCCCTCGTGCGACTGGGCCAACTCCAGCCGCCTGAAACTTTGTGCCAGACTTTGTTGTTCGAGAGCGGTCCAGCTGTCAGCGAGCGAAGATGCAACAGACCGTGGCGCGGCTTCTCTTTCTCCTTCCCGCTAACGTGGTTAACGCTTCTAGCTGCGAACGCGATTACTATTTGTGCAGCCGCGTACCGCAATCCAATTTAGCGGCGAGCCGGCGCCGTGCGCTGCCAGATGTGGGGTGTGTGCGAACGCGTGTTCCCCCCCGTGTGTATCAGCCGCGGACGCGTCCTTTTGCTTCTGTACGCGCGCTTCCACCCGTCGCGGTATTGCTTTGCTGGAAGCTGCACAAACTCCTATCGAGACGCGCGCACGTTATTGGGAGCCGGGACCACACCTCTCCCTTTTCATTATTCCGTTAAAAAAAAAGTTAGCGTAGCTTGCGCTGGAGGCGCAATGCTAAAAATACAGCGGAGCTGTAGGGCACCTAGCTAGTCCTGGCTATTGGGCTAGGCTAAGCACTCCCAAGCCATCCCCAGCATTTTCCGGAATTTATGATTATTGATCGATTATCGATTGGCTATTGACTGGCTATCAATTGCCTATCGATGACTGACTAAGCTTCAGTAGTTCCAACCATGCTTATCTGGACTTAGGCAGGCTCAGCTTCGCTAGCTCACAGGGGTATGTGCCATTGCGCTTGGACCCTTTCTGCACTGCCGCCAGGATGGGACCACATTTTTGGATTCAGCAGACACATTACGCCCGGCTTAAGCAGGTCCGCTGTTAAAACAAACGAAGGAGAAAAATGGCTTGCAGATATTAAAAGGCGCTAGCTTGATGCACACCTATTGGTTTGGTGCCTACATGTTTGAAACAACCTACTATGGGGGATCGGCCATGAATCGGGCTGCTGTAGGTATAAAAGTGACGAATACTTAAACAGGATTTTCTAATTTAAGAATGAGATATTAAATGCTAATTGCTAATATCTATTTTCGTGCTATATTATTTTAAAATGCGAAGTTAATGTTTTTGTTTTCTCGTTGAGGAAAATAAAACGATAAGATTAACATGGCAGTCTCTTTGTTTGCCTTGCGAAATTAAATGTGGCATTACATACGTTCCTTTGCAGTGCCCCCAGAAACAGTATAACAGGAAGCGTAGTGACTAATCCATGCCGTGGCAAGGCACACAGCTAGGTGATGGTGAAGATGATGATGATTATGGGGATGGTCGCGACAGTTGTGGTTGTGGTGGAACAATATTATCGTCCGACGTAGTTACCAGGACATCCGTTACATCGTAAAAGTGCACATTAATTTTACATCCGCACTGTCACTTTGCCGGTCATTTATTCCTTAAATATGTTACGCGAATAATATCCCTTCCGGCCACCATCGCTGACATCGGCGACGAATTGTTCTGACATTCCTCTCCCTTGTTACGCACATTTTTTTTTTGTCGCGCTTGTCATGCGAGAGATGAACTTCACTTTATAGCTGGCCGTGTCATTGGGTGTGTCCTGTGTTCTTTATTATGGCAATAATTCTAGAGGTGAATGTGTTCAAGTTTAAAGGAAACCACTGAATAACTTCAGTCGGTTAAAATTATGTGTTCATTGTTTTGCTTAATACGGTCGGTTTATTCGCGCAAGAAGAGAGAGAGAGAGAGAAACAAAAACGCTCGTGTGCTTGGATTTAGGTGCACAATAAAGAATTCCGCGCGGGTGGTCAAAATTAATCCCGAGCCGTCCTAAGATACTTTTCTGCTTCATTGCATAATATGACGTTTTGTTAAGAAAGTAACTGGAACGACAATTCAATTCTCCGCGAAATTCGGGAATTGATACATCGAAACTGGTGTCATCCTGAGAATTCGTTCCAAGTGGATCTGCATTGCGAACTCCACGGCTATAATTTGTAAATTGCGATATGGGCCATACGGTAATTAGTTGAAAAAATGCCGCAGTTTCGCAGGAAAGGCGAAGCATCAATTGCAATAGCAAATTAGTAGAGAGCAATACGGAGTAAGGATAGTAGTTTTATTGGGTGCATAAACTTGGACACATTCGCTACTAACTGAATTAACAAGCATGGTGTCAGCGCACACAAGCAAACATGGATAGATCACACTCGATGACCGCAGATAACCACTGTCAGAACGCTGGCGTGAGCAAGCGCGGCCGCAGCAGCGAGCGAAGGTTCGTGCGGTCCATCGCTTCAACGGAAACTGAGCGGCGAAAGCACAGCGCATACAAAGGTCAGAGCCGTCTGGAGATTGCTTTCAAGATACGGTGCGCGCGACAGCCCGCACCGGCGCAAAGTACGTAGTTGGTGGAAAAGTAGAAGTCGCCCCCCACCCTCCCTCCCGCGTCGCCTTCCCGCTTTCCTCCTTTCGCGAGGGACATTGCGTCGCTAGTTCCCCTTGCGCCCGGTTGCAAGATACGCATTTGGCGCCGCAGCACAGCGTCGCCCCCGCTCCCTCCCTCCCATACCCCCACGGCCTTTTGCCCGACCTAGGAAGTCGCGTTTGCTCTCCGCCGTGCGTTCGCTCTCCGTGAAAGCACGCGTCCCCTGCGCGCTTTCACTCGCACATACGGCTCGCGGCGATGATTTTATCGCCCTTGGGCTTTATAGGGAACCTCACTGGCGGCGAAGACGATGGCGGCGGCAGAAATCCGCTTGAAGTGTCCCTATAATTGCTATCGCAATAAAACATAATTAGTGCGTTTCGTTTTTTACCCGGATAAGCATTTCAATTTTTCGTGCAAGTTATGTCCGCTTCTTTGAGTAGACCAGGGACCGGGGAACTCTGTAAAAGTTCACCTAGGGGACTCTTTACAGAAGTACCCCTCCCCCCATCAAGCTCGTGAACTAGAATTGTGCTATCTGCCACAGGCAACCTCTAAAAAATTTTGAAAGTGTTCGTTGAAACACCCTGTATTTGTATATTGCACCGTGTTTCTTTAATATCGTTTTTTTCGCTGAACAGCTTGGATCACGTTAGCCGGGACAAACGGTAGGTGCCGAAGGCTACGCGCCTTCGTTAAATTACGATTCGTGCGTCGCACCTATGGCAGCCACAGCTCAACGGCCGCGCCTGACGCATAGACACCGACGTGACAGTGTTCTCCGTGTGGCGTGCCCATGGACATAAATCAAAACACAAAAAAGCAAAACGAGAGAAGGAAAAAGATAAAAAATTCAAAGATCCATGAAAGTTGTGCTAACGTTGATGCGCGCAGCAGCAGTGAAAAAGCAGGAAAGGCGGCTTGCGCACGCGAAAAACATTTTGCATGTTATCCGAGCGGCCTCCTGGACGCCCAAACTGGTTCCTTAATCGAATTCACGGATCTGAAAAACCGCCACGTTGCCCATTACAGAACTTATTTCTTGGGCTAGTCGGTTTACATTGAAGCGGTGATCGTACAGCGTCCACAAGACGGGCACAAAAAAGGTGACAGGGTGTAACAATCGTCCTATCACATTTTCTTTTGAAATTCAAATAAATTGTGGGGCTTTAGGTGCCGGAACCACGATCTGATTATGACGCATGCCGTAGTGGGGGACTCCGGATTAACCTTCACCACCTGGGGCTTTTTACCGTGCACCCGATGCGTGGCACGCAGGCGTTCTTCTTCTTTTTCCGCCCCCATCGGAATGTGGCCGCCGCGGTCGGTACACGAACCCGCGATCTCGGACTTAGCAGGGCAACTACGTGGCCGCTAAGCGACCGCGGTGCGTTGTGACCTTTCTTGTACCCGCATTGTTAACGGTATGTTTACAGCCCATTACCTCGCCTGCTCTTGCAGACATCATAGGCGTGTACACACTTTTTTCGTAACACAAACCGATACAGACAGAAAGAGAGGAGCCCACGTATAAGTACAACTGACCAGCTGAACTGCTTTATTGTCCAGTCCCTATATAGACCGCATTCACCTGGCTTCTTGCTGGTTTCCGGTGGTTTTAGCTGCAGGTTACAAATGACCGCTGTACGATGGCGTACAGTGCAAATGAAGGTGCGATCAAGACTCGCGTCTTCTCTCTATCTATCTTTCACTCCCCCATCCTCCTCCCCAGGTGTAGGGTAGCAAACTGGACAAAGTCTAGTTAACTTCCATGCCTTTCCTTCCTCTCCCTCTCTGTACGATGGATGAGTCGGTTTCTTCAGACCATTTAAGCTCTTCACCGGTGGCGCAAACTGAAGGGTCTTTTCTAACCGGTGCCTCGGCCACGCCGAGGTTTACCATCAACACAAATCACAATGCGAGCAGGATGGACCGACAAGAAACTACCGAACGCATCTAACGCTAAAGTATACGTTGTTCTATCACTGCGTAAGCAGTAACGGTAAATGCTATGTAAAGCGAAAACCGCTGACATCGCCCTCGATTGTGCACGCGTATACTATACATGTGACAAGGAGGACCCTTTTCCACGCATGCGCAGGTGCGAACTCGAGAGAGAGAGAGAGAGAGAGACATCGTAGCAGCGATCACCGCGGTCGTCGCAGGAGGCGCTGAACCAACGGCGCTGCGCGGACCAGTCGCTGCTGCTGACGCCGGCGTGAACCCAGGGGGACAATCAACCTCGGCGCGGCGGATACATCCCAACCAGCACGACGTCGTGCCAACACAGCGAGTGCTACCACCGCCGTTCGACGCCCTCCGCGCCGCCCCAGTGCTGCACGACCCACGACCGGCCGCTGCACCAGGTGGGAGCGGAGTCGCCCTGGTCTTGTCCGGGCTCCGCCACTGGAAACCCCATGGCCACCCGCAAGAGACCACCCGGTTACGGAGGCTACCTCAGCGCCTACCACAGGTATACGGATTCGTGTTATCTTACTTGCGCTTTTTTATTTTATGTGACGCGGAAGGGGCCACAAATCTGCATTTTTTTTTTAATTTACGCGGCAGCTTCTTCGAGCTGCACCACAGTTTCGGACCTTGAAGCGGAGCTGCGAGTACTTTGGGCGCAACGCAAGAGCTGTCAAGGCTGCTTCACACTAGGACGACACGACACCGATTTCGGTCTGCCGACGGTTGGCAACGAGGTTTTCCTTCCTTCCTTTAAACCGTTGGCCACAGCGGTTTCCGTCCTGTAAACTGTTGTCCCCAACGGTCGGCAGACCAAAATCGGTGTCCTGTCAGCCTAGTGTGAATCAGCCTTTAGTATTGTTCCTGGACACTGACATAAATCAGACGCTCAATTAAGCTGCTTGTTACTGTGTGTGCGTGTTACTTTTGCATCTTGTGCGCGTGTGTACAGCCGCAAGCTGTATGACCGTGAACATGGGGGCACGTTCCGTTTTGTATACGCTTCGGTGAGCGACTAGCGCAATCCCCATGGCCTCAAAGACTGCGCGCGCTGGCAGGTTTTCCAGTGTGCGCCATCTCTGAGGCCATGGCTTAACTAATGCACTCCCTGATCGCGCTCATACGTCGTCTGCTACAGTTCACAGTAAGTCAATGCACGTGAGAGTGCATGTTTCATCATTTCCGGATGCATGCTAGGCGCACGGCCAAGACCTCTGAGACTAAGAGTATTGGCCGAGATTGCTTGGTTCCCTACAATATTTAATCGATTCAGCACTTGTTCGGCTGCCCTGCTGTAGCTAGCGCGCACTGACGTGACGATCAGGTGATGGGCCGACTCGTGTGGCTTCGATAGTGTTGCGCCATGTTCTCTCCTAGCTCTATCTGCACTTCCTCCATGCTGTAGACAAGGCCATCGCTGCTGCTCTGTCGTGTAACAGGTGACGGACGGCTGAATCTATAGATAGATGCGTCGTATCGCGGCTAGGCATGCCAAAATGACGCGCAGAAACTTGACTAAGCAGCTGGGCAGGTACGCACAAAAAAAGTATATATAGGCTAGAACTGTTTGTACTAGCAGTTCAGTCGTAGTGGCGGGCATGTTGTTACCGAAAGCAGCCAGATAATGGGAGGCAGCACTCTTGTACCAACCCCTGACACTGGCGGTGCATAAACATACAGTGCATGATATTACACGCTGCATAGGAAGAAACTAAGGACAACTGTGGGGCATCGCATTTACTTCTGCAACAGTTTATTAACAGCTTCACGAAAGCTTCGCTTTATGTAGCTTCCAACATGTTCGTAGGATATGCAGCATAATGTTTTGTTTGTTTGTGCGTCTCGTGTATCGCTTTGTTGCAATGTTTTGTTCAATGCAATGCTTTGTATCGCTTTGTTGCAATCGCAATGCTGCACCAGCGATACAGAAATACGGCTCTTGCATGCGCGGGACTCGGTAGCGCTCGTATATTGCGTGCACTGCACCGCATTACCGTAAACCCCGCAAAGCTGCCTTTTGGCAGTACTTTCAGTGTAATATAAGCATCACGCTGACACTGCTGCAGGCAGAGACAGCGTCACATCCGGTGACGTATGACCGAAGGATGCATATGTAGCACACCGCCTGTTTTTTTATAATCTAAAGCAGCTCGTGCTTGAATGTCCCAGGAAAGGCCTAACTCTTGTGAACTGTTGCATGCAAAGCAGTCTACAACTTGAAAAGGCGCGAAAAACCGGACGAAGAGGAAAAAAAAACAACAACAAAACGTCAGAGCCATGTCTCGTCTTCTCTTTCTCTCTTTTTTGCTGTTTCCTTTCAGATTCAGAATATAAAAATTGACACAATTCAACGCACTTTCACAAAACACCTTTGAACCTGGCACTTTCTCGGTTTGACAGCGTATCCTGGCGACCGAAATGCAAGTTTAATTTAAGAATAGAATAAGAAATTGTCTAATAAAAAGAGGCCCAGTTGATTATTTAATCATCCTCATTATCAGCCTATATCTATGTCCACTGCAGGACGAAATGGCGATCTCCAATTACCCCTGTCTTGCGTTAGCTGATTCCAACTTGCGCCTGCAAATTTCCTAACTTCATCACCCCACCTAGTTTTCTGCCGTCCTCGACTGCGCTTCCCTTCTCTTGGTATCCGTTCTGTAACGCTCATTATTTGTTACGGTAGTATTAGTGGTACTACACTCTGAACGCGTATATGTACCTTGTCGCCGTGGAACGACTTTCCTATAACCCTGCGAGCTGTCAGCGCCGGAGTGCCGACGCCTGTTTATCCTACTGACGTTTATATTGCGCAGCGGCGCCCTTGATGAAACGCTGGCACGCCTTCGGCGCTGACAGCCCGGGCGATGCCGGGGCTGAACGTCACCGAAGCAGGCACAACCCTGTAACGCTTCCGACTTGCCTCGCCGTCGGACGCACTTTTTCTTTTTTTGTCGCCGTCACTTCGACGTCTAGACAAAGAACACGACAAAGAGAGAGAGAGAAGCGTCGACGTTGACACTGCTAAAAGCGACGCCTGAACGGCTCGGACAAGTGCAGCTTTGTTTTCTTATGTAGCGGACAACTAGCTGTTGCTCGAAAGGGGGAACGTAAACTTGAGGGGACTTGATTCCAGCCACCGCGTAAAGCCGGCAGTGAAGCCAATGAAAGCATGACGTGTCAGATGAAACTGTCTTTGCAAGTGGTCTCTTATAGGAATTGTGCAGTGTAAGGATAAATAAACGCCTATATCTTTCATCCTCGTTTTAACGCGAAACGAAGTGAAAGTAAAAAAAAAAAAAGACATCTTGACGCCAGTGGGAGCACCGCGTGCCGAATGGGATCAGTTTGAGCGAAGTTGGTTTGAGCGAAGTTGGTTTGACGACAGTTTGGTTTGACGACAGTTTGGTTTGACGACAGTTTGGTTTGACGACAGTTTGGTTTGACGACAGTTGGGTTGATTGAAATTGGGTTGATTGAAATTGGGTTGATTGAAATTGGGTTGATTGAAATTGGTTGGATGTCCTGCGCTCGTGTCGTTTAACTGTGCGTCTTCATGTACTGTCTATTCTCACTGCAAATACTCAATTTTCAAGAACAAAGGTGAGCGAAACTGAAGAAAGGCAGGCAGGTCAACTAGCCTTTGTCCAGTTCGCTGCCCTAAATGTCTAGAGAAAGAGAGGGGGTTAGAGAGAGAAAGAGAAGACAGGAGTTCAGCTTATGTGCGTGTACTGGAGAAAGCCCAGCGTTTGCGCACCGTGTTGTGCGAACCTAGGGAGTGAAACTTGCGGCAGCTGGCGGCGGGTGTAAATAAGCGCGAGCGTGGGACACGGGGAGACATCCCCTGTTCGCGGATGGCGAATCACGTTAAAAAAAGAGGGCAAAGCGGTTGTCGCGCGACTAGCCGATCCTCAGGCACAAAACAATAAAAAAGAAAAAAGAGAAGAAAAAAATTGGAGGACGCTTCGCCTTTAAGAGTGGAGCGTGATAGCGTTATCGGGCTCCGTTCGCATCACATTTTTCTTTCAGTGGGCTTCACTGCAACACAGAACGTGGGAAAGCCAGCTTACAAAGACCAAGCTTACACCGATACCTTTAAAGCGGGCTTCACTTTTAAAAAGAAATGCATTGCTGGGAAGACGTTTTTCCAGGGGCTCTATATAAGTCGTCTTGTTTTTTTTATTTTATTAATTGTTTGCTATTGCCCCAACGCGCGCGCGCGTGTCCAAAACGCATTAGGCAGGCGAAGTCCCAATTTGACCTGCCGAGGATGCCAGCGCCATCTGGATAGCATTTTGGCAAGTAAACTACCCGAGCGCGCCGCTGTTGGTATGGTAGAAATGCCGCAAAAGGGGTTTGTGTTTGAGTTTCTTCGTAACAGAATTGTTTTCTCGTACATTCAAATTACAATCCGATGCCACCATGTCTATAGGTTGTGGGTTATTCGTGCTTTACCATTTTTCTGACGGCTTTCACTGTGAGAAATTCAATTTTCGTTCACCAAAACCTTGCACCATGTGGAGGGCCTGCGCGGTCGGAGTGGTTCGGGATGATTTTCTCCGCCACGGACGCCGACATCCACGCCGACGCCGGATTTTCTACGACATAAGCCCTTCACGCTACCGCGTTAAAAAAACGTCCGCCTCTTTGAAAGTGGATGTACAGCGAATTAAGCTGCTGCCGACGTTAGACAAGCACCACCACCACAAGCGACATAAGTCGCGCGCGCGTGTGGAAGTGCATCATACATGCTCATTCCTATAGGCCCTCCGCCAAGCGCCTTATTGAACCAGTGTATTAAGCATGGAACGCTTTTAGCTTCCGTCGTCGGCGACCTTTAGGAGACCTTGAGCCAAAATCCAGAGCCGTTATCCGGGGCACTCAAGACGAGAATGGGGCGAGAACGAAACGAGAACATCGGGGCATCGTAGCGAGAGAAAAACGAGATCCGGGCAACCAGTCAAAACTTAAGAAAATGCTGTCTCTGGCCCCCACCCCCTTATACAGCACATTACATACGCTAGTTACTGCAAACAAGTTACAAAAAATATTGCTTCCGATTTCTTCCTGTTTGTTCACAATATCACTCAAGCTGTAACTTCTAGTACGCTGAAGTTTAATTTGTCATTTCCAATCACGAAGTTCAAACGGTAGATGCAGTGCACCATACACTTGATTGGTATCTTTTGGCGCTGGGACAGGGTTGCCTGTGCTCTTTTCAACGCCTGCAGTACATGAGTTCCGCGGCGCGGGTTTTGCACCGCCTCCATCTAGAATTTTCGAGTCAACTCGCGGTATTCGAAACGGACTTCTCGGGTGCCTTTCTTCGCCTGTGACGACACAATTGTATAAATCATTTGTTTCACAAAAGCTGACAACAACCCTAAATTATTTCCGTACGCTTCTGCACACACACGACTTTACATATTGGAGTTGAAATTTTCACCTGATCGCTTCCGAGTGTTGATCATCTTCAAAAGGATTGAACACGACGTAATTCGTAACGTGCAAATTGTCACAACGTGCACCTTCCGCCCAGGCATCGAGGCGGCATCGGTGCTGGTTCGTACGGAGGCACCAGCAGCAGTCGACGGGCGGTGGATCGTCGCTTCCTGTCCGTGTACATGGCGCTGGTGTTCCTGCTCCTCTTCGGCTGCCTGTTCCTCACGCAGTTGGTGTCTGACGCGCCCAACCGGGTGCTAGACCCCCTGGAACCGGGCATCCTGGACAGCCTCTTCCAGGTACACGCGTTAGTATGCACGCGCACGTCATTCCTGATGTTCCCAAAAGGCCACAATGTCACTTGGAGAGACTTCGCGTCTACTGCTCGCGCGTTTTCACGACTGCGGATGTATAGGGGAGCATTTTTTTTTTACTTTAGCAAATCGTTGGTTGTAGATCTGGCTTTCTGTATTCCGCCATGGTTGCTTAGGGGCTATGGTGTTGGGCTGCTAAGCACGAAGTCGCGGGATTAAATCCCGCAACTTCGTGCACCATAAACTTCATTCGCATCTTTGAACACCCGTGTACTTAGATTTAGGTGCGCGTTAAAGTACCGCAGGGGGTCCAAATTGTTCCGGCGTCTCCCACTACAGCGCGCATCATAATCAGATCGTACTTTTAGCACGTAAAAGCCCATAATTTTTTTTTTGCTTTTTCGTAGCCTGTTTTACCTCTTTGGCCGCCATTTAATCAGCACTCACCGCTACCGGGCACACCAGTTTGTGTCGTAATTTTTCACACAGGGCATACAAAATGGCAGCGGAACGGAATCGATTGAGTGCTAGTTATCCTGCAATATATTGCGTCCAAGAAGATATATTCGCTATTTCCTTGCAGACATCTGCACCCATTATCTAAGACGTCTTCATTTCAAGCTGCGAAGAATCGAAACTTTGGCTACTGAAAGAGGCCGGGCTGTGTCAAATGTTAACCGAGAAAAAGCAACGATAAAAATACCCAGATTCGGCTTAATAACGAAGTTAAATTAGCAGAGAAATGACGAAAACGGAAAGCATAATCGAACTAATCGGAGAAAATTAGCTAAGGTATGCTTTATGTTTGCGCTGATTCTTGAAGCAACTTGTCTGAAGCCTTCTGCGTGTCACTTGTGCCTCCAAGATGCGCGATCGCGCAAAGCTCAAGTTGCGACTGTAAATTATAGTTGTTGCTCTGAGTTACGAAGCTTTTTGTCTCTATACTCTTCTGTGTCATATTTCTAATCACGCTGCAGAAACGAGAGGCCGAAATCACCGTCTCGACGAAATCGGATTTCCTTCATTAAATCGCCGTGCATACACTCCTTACTTTTATGCTTTCGTTTTGACAGTCTGTGGACGACGGCCACCGGGGAGACTCAGGCCTGTTCCCGGGCAGCGCCGACCGCGAGGGCGACCTGCCCGGCGACGTCAACATGAGCACGCTCGTCGAGCTGGCCGAGACGCGCGGCGACCGCTGGCAGCGGGTGCGGCGGACCAACGACCGCTTCTACGTCTTCTCCGCGTACCTGGACACGCGCCGGGTGCGCATGGTGCGCGTGATCGCCGCCGCGCGCACGCGGCTCACGGACCGCGTCGTGTGTCGCCTCTTCTGGCGCGTGGTGGGCGGCGATGACGACGGCGCCTTCCAGTCGGCCACCGTGCTCGCCTCCAACAAGCTCATCCGCGAGAACTGGAACCTCCGCTACAGCGCCTTCTTCCTGCTCTGCCCGCTGCCCGCGGGCGTGACCGGCGAGGTGCCCCTGTGGGTGGCCGTGCAGCGTCTCAACGACCGCAGCATGCCGCGAAACCTGATGGCCGTCCACCGGAAGGACGACGACTTCGACAGCCGGCTGCCGGAGGAGCGCGAACTCGCCGTCTGCGTCAAGCCCATCCACTACGAATACAACAAGGTACGTGTGTAAGCTCCCTCTACGGACGCTTACTCGCTTTTCGCATGTCGAGTCGTGAGTCGAGTCGTGAGTCGAGTCGTGAGTCGAGTCGTGAGTCGAGTCGTGAGTCGAGTCGTGAGTCGAGTCGTGAGTCGAGTCGTGAGTCGAGTCGTGAGTCGAGTCGTGAGTCGAGTCGTGAGTCGAGTCGTGAGTCGAGTCGCATGTCGAGTCGTATACGGCAGGTCGAGGAGGACTTGCGATAGTAAGCGATACTTGGTGTTTGCGCTGGTTCGCGAATACTCTTGCATGAAGTCTTGCCTATGATATATGCCTCAAGATGCGCATTCGCGGAAAATTTTACTTGTGATGGCAAGTTATACTTAATGTTTGTACTGGTTCATGGAGCCTCTTATCTGAAGCCTCTTGCATACAATAAGTACATCCGAGGTGTACAATCGCGTAAACTATTACTTGCGATGGCAACTTATAAATAGGGGTTGCATTGACTCGTTGAAGAACTTGTATGGAGTCTCTCCTATGTCATATACAGGGTGCTTCAGCGAACACTTTCAAAAATTTTTAAAGGTTGCCAGTGGCAGATAGCACAATTCTAGTTCATGAGCTGGTCTACTCGAAGAGGCGGACACTACTTGCAGAAAAAATTCAAATGCATATTCGTCTAATTAACAAAGAATCACTAATTAAGTTAACTAATTATCCTATGGCCCATACTGCAGTTTACAAATTCTAGCCCAGGAGTTCGTTGATTTCTCAGGATGACACCAGTTTCGAGATATTAATGCCCGAACTTTGCGGAGAAATGCATTGGCGTTCCAGTTACTTTCTTAACAAAACATCGTTTTATGCATTCAAGCACAGAAGTAAATGGCACGCCAGTGCATTTCTCCGCAAAAGTTTGGCTGCAAAAACGGCATTCAAGTGGACGCACCATCACGCTCTGCTCGTTCTAGATTTCGCCATTGGCATGAGCGTTGTGCGCACGTACGTACACACATGAGCGTTGCTGCTGAGGAGTTGTGTGCCTACCACGGTGCTATCGTACCACAGCGCGGAACATGCACACCATCAGTCTTGCGACGCCAGTAACGCGGCTGCAGGCGTTCCTCGATCATAGTGCCAGCGTTGTGACACGCCTGGTATGCCTTCCAGGGCGCTGTTTCTGCTGCACGGCGGCAGTTGTCATGGCGTGCTGCGTCGCGCCGCGTCGCCTCCGTGTATATTGGAACACCGTGAGAGGCCTAGAGTTTCGCACAATAAATTGTAGGTATCTCTGTATAGTGAAAGGAGCCCGATCTCGACGCAATACCTCGTTATCGCCTGGAATGCTTCGCCTTCGCTCAAAACTGCCAATTTGCATTGCAAAGATTGTAATTGTCTATGAACTAAAGGATTTTGAAAGATATGGTGATTTTATAGTTCGGTTCAGTTTATAGTGATTCAGTTCGATTCTCTTCGAGCTCTTGAAGGGAATCTGTAAATCCTGTATAGATGCGCGAGCCAATTGCTTTCGATCATTTCGGTGATGTCCCTGCGAATTTCTTTCAATATCAACATTTTTCTGATTTTTTTTTCTTCGGAGCGCGGAGACACACATGGCAGGTGCATGCGGTGGTGTTTTGTGGACGAAACCTTTAAGGAATGCATAAGCTAGGTTGCAGCCTGGCAAAGCATGTTCTGCGACAATGGCGCTGCAGTTTGGTCCAGAAGTAATGAACGGTTGCATAGATACCAACAAAATTTTGTGAGCGGTTATAATCAGATCGTATCTTAGGACGTTTTCGACGACCACGACTTCGATTATTTTACATGCCAGCTTCCAACTATCAAGCCAGCCTTTCTTGCCATAGCGTCCTTGCACACGTGACAGCGGCTTTAATGGCCAGTCTATATCGCGTCGGTGGTGGTATTCAGTTCGTTAAGATAGAGACCGCCCCTTTCCCTCGTCGCCGTAACTGGGGACAGGTTCTTCAGCTTGCGTTTACTTCGTCATTCTGGCTTCAAACGACTTTGTGACTTTGCAAAGCGATCATTTTGAGCGCAATATTAAGGCGAAAGCCTTAGATAGCTCATGGGTCGAACATTTGACCGTCCGGAAAATTCAACGGCACAGAAATTGGGGTCGAATCCAGGATCTTTGGTGACAAGGCGAAGTTAATTAAGCTGTCACGATGCCACATGGGGCCACCATGTATTGGTGCCACCAAAGGAAGTGGGTTCCAGTGCCTCAGCTCTACCTAAATTAAGATAGAGTTAGTTAAGGGACTAGGGGAGCCCACGGCCTTTGGTGTTACTTAAGGCGAAGTTAATGCACATTTAATTAGGACAGAGTTAATTCACGCACTCGAACGCACGGCCATTGATGGTAGTCGTACCCACAACCTTAGCTGTTAATTACGGCAGAGCTAATTAAGGTGAAGTTAAATAAGGCACACTTACTTACCATATTATCCACATACCACATACCATAACCCACATACCATACATCAAGGTATGTGGGTTCGAGTTCCAATTAAGGAACTCGAACCCACATACCTTTGGTGTTACTTAAGGCGAAGTTACTTAAAGCCAAGATAATTAAGGCGATGTTAATTAAGGCAAAATTAATTGGGGCGAAGTTAATTAGGGCGAAGTTAGTTAAGGCAGAGTTAGCTAAGGTATAGATGATTAAGGTTACTTAAGGCGTAGTTAATTAAGGCGAAGTTGGTTAAGGTAGAGTTGATTAAGGTATAGTTAACGTAATTAAGGTAGAGTTGATTAAGGCACTCAGACCCACGACCTTTGGTGGGAGAAAACAAGCAATAGGAAGTAACAACGCATTTGAATGAGAATGTCAAGTAATTTAATGAATATCTCATGAGCATGCAGGGTTTCGCCTTCATCCTCTTTAGAGTATGCTAAAGTGACTGTCGACTTTTGCGTCACAAATGCAATAATTAGCTACAATTTAGCATATGCTCCGAGGCTAATTGCACTGCATAAAACTTTGAGTGGTTGGAAATTTAGACGGGTGAAATGTAACGAATCACGTCACAAAAACTTTTCAAGCCACAAGCATGAGGATTAGACAAGTCCATGTGTACTAACCACCATTCATTCACGTGGTATAGCTGAGCGTTCGAGGCCCCGGAGTTCCCGCTCGTTGCTTTTTGTAGAAAACTAGAGAATTTGCTCTTGGCCTCCGAGATCCGCACACCAATCTTGGAGGCCGTGCGATTTTGGCCTCTGAGATCCGGTGGCGCGCGGTGACCGCCCGATATCGGAGGCTACGCTTCGCGTAACCGTCGCCGCGTCCCTTTTTTTGGCCCACGATCGCAGGTTCTGCAGTTCGCCGAGTTCATCGAGCTGAACGTGGCGCTGGGCGCTTCGCACTTCGTCTTCTACAACCACACCGTGGGTCCCGACGTGGGCTGCCTGCTGGAGCGCTACGCCAGCGAGAACCTGGCCACCGTTCTCCCGTGGGAGCTGCCCATCGCGTCGCAGCGCGAGATCCGCACCGAGGCCCTGTTCGCGGCGCTCAACGACTGCCTGTACCGCGTCATGTACCGCTTCCGGTGGGTGGCCATGATCGACCTGGACGAGTTCATCGTGCCCTCCGGCAACATCACCATACCCACCATGCTCAAGAGGCTCCAGGACAGGAGCAAGGTATTTGCACCACAAACAATTCGACTCTCTCTCTCTCTCTCTCTCTCTCCATATATGGTGGTATATATATATATATATATATATATATATATATATATATATATATATATATATATGCGCCGCCCAGTAGCAGTAGTACAGCGCACATAAAAATGCACCTTTGCTACAAGCTATCTCAACAATAAAACAAAGAATTGTACTTAGTGTATAAGTGTACAGCACATCGCTAGTTTAGGTAGTAGTATTGTCGAGGTTATACGCAACGAAGTAAAATCAACATAAATGACTTGAAATATTCACAAGAAGAAAAGACAGCATATGTGCGAGACCTTGGAGGAGGAGGAGAATATTACTGGGATAATTACTGGGGTTTTACGTGCCAAAACCACGATATGATTGGGAGGCATGAAGCAGTGGGCGACTCCGGATTAATTTTTTGGAGAAGTACAATCCAATTTCCTGCAGAGCTGTTTCTTTCGAACGGTTGCAATAAATGTTTGTCTCCTGTAATTGTATCGCATGCTTTAAAAAGTTGCCGTATATGACTGTCCTGCTTGAAACCTTGGTCGCATGTGACGCTTTGGAGCATTTAATTTCGGGAATTGCTAAAAAGCTATAGTAATTCGTCAACCCACAGGTTACTTAATTCGCCTTAACAATTAACATTTACCTTCCTCCCCCCCCCCCCCTCAATTTACGCTAGATTTGATATTGGTTGCGTTCACAGAGTACGTTGATCTAGGTCAATTACTTACAGGGGACCCTGATCATGAGAACGAAATTTAAAGAAGAATAAGATTGGGTTGGAGTGCATACGGCAGGCATTGCCAAATCGTGACTGCGAGCGTATACCACTGTCGTTGAAAAGTGTACAATCATTGCATTCTACCGGTGCTAACATATAGGGCAGAAACTTGGAGGTTAACAAAGAAGCTCGAGAACAAGTTAAGAACCACACAAAGAGCGATGGAACGAAAAATGTTAGGCCTAATGTTAAGAGACAGGAAGAGAGCGGGGTGGATCAGAGAACAAACGGGGATAGTCGATATTCTAGTTGACATTAAGCGAAAAAAATGTAGCTGGGCAGGCCATGTAATGCGTAGGATGCATAACCGGAGAACCACTAGAGTTACAAAATAGATACCAAGAGAAGGGAAGCGCAGTCGAGGATGGCAGAAAACTAGGTAGGGTGATGAAGTTAGGAAATTTGCAGGCGCAAGTTGGAATCAGCTAGCGCAAGACAGGGGTAATTGGAGATCACAGGGAGAGGTCTTCGTCCTGCAGTGTACATGAATATAGGCTGATGATGATGAGTTCACAGTTTTCCCATGGCAGCGGGATAAACACTGCTGTGTTCGTAAATCACATTCATAAAACTCCGAATCGCTTGCATGCGTAATTTACTGCAAATGTCATAATTAGCCCCCTGTATTTGAAGTGTACCGACATATTTCCTATAAGGCGCCCTTTATTTTCACCAAATGCAAACAAGGTATCTTGTTTAGTTCACCCGGGAAATCGCTGAAACCAACTAGGAACGTTTTATGTCGCTTGAAAATAGGGGGCACACCAATCGTTGGGCGTGGCTGATTATAATACTTTATCCGGACCTCTGCCCTCGCCCGTAGGTTAAATAATTGTGTTTTCAAGTACAGTTAGGTGGCCCCGAGGAACTCGGGCATGATGCAAGTAGCGCAAGCTGAAATTTGTTAGGGCGGTAACTGCCCAGTGCCAGGCCTTCTCCACAAT
The DNA here is from genome assembly GCF_013339745.2 of Dermacentor silvarum. Taxonomy (NCBI): domain Eukaryota; kingdom Metazoa; phylum Arthropoda; class Arachnida; order Ixodida; family Ixodidae; genus Dermacentor; species Dermacentor silvarum. The sequence goes on from NC_051158.1 coordinate 91,942,021, forward strand.
GCGAGCCTGTATGGCGAATACGCACGTCGTCCGCTACAGCGTGTCCCGAGGAGGCACGAAAGACAATCCTCGCGGCCCAAGCAGGGGATACATAGTAAATAAAAAGCATTACTTACGTAGCCACTCTAATACGAAAAAAAGTTTAGCTTCAGCTGTCGCGTTGTTGGACTTTCCAGCGTGCAGCCGAAAGTGCGCGCTTTCAAAAGTGTGTGTGTGTGAGGGGGGGGGGGTGGTGACATATTTCGCCCCCCCCCCTCTGTTTACAGTAGATGGAGGGGAACCCCCCCCCCCCTCCCTGTAAGTACGCCTATGATTCCATCATATTCGCGTATACGGGCTCCCGAGGAGCAACGCGCCTACGAAGAGCGATGACAGGAACAGACGAGAATGGAACTCGTCTGTTCGAGGAGCCAGAGGAAACTAGACACGCGTGATGTCTCGACGGCAACGCCCCCACGGGAGAGCGGAAGGAAAGGAAACTAGATACTCAAGCGCTTGGAACACCGACAAAGAGAGGGAGGTGCGAGCGTAGACATGGCCGATGCAGGTCGGCCTTTTGGGCTGACCGTCAGTGAGGTCATCTCCAGATCGCGTGAAATCTACCACCCCCACGTGGCACATTGCTAGCCTTTGTAGATTCCAACTTTATGAACTCTGATCTTTGTGTTCTTTCTCGTTGGCTTTCTAATTTTTTCATCTTCTTTGCTTTTTCTTACTTTTTATCTTTTGAATAGCATTGAAATAAAACCTCTGTTCTTAAACATGTGCCTGCAGGACCTCGTTGCGTCCCAGGTGTGACAAGGGTAGTTCAAGAGCACGTTACAGCTCCCGGAGTCCACAGGAGTATGTGCCATTGAGCTTGGACCCTTTCTGCACAATCACCAGGATGAACCCATATTTTTGCTTACGCACATGAAAAATCCACGGAACCCTAGCCATAAATAGCTTCGCTGCAAAACGTGCTTTGTAACAATGCGAAGTTCTGTGAGTTCCTGCATGACTGCCAGAGAAGCGCGGCCTGCGAGTCAGAAGAAAGCGTCGACACTAGCACGATACGTCAGTTCACGTGGCTTCGTACAGTCACGTGTGGTGTGGCTCGTGTGGCTGGCACTTATTGTGCCTAGTGTTGGCCGGGACAGTTTGAAAGGGCGGGTAGCGGAGACGACGCGCACAGCGTCGCGGGGCAAGGCAGTGGTTGTCCCAAGCACACACACGCTTGACCATCGCCGTTCGCACAGCCACCCTGGATCTCGGCTGTTGGTTCCTCGTAGCCCAGGACTAATAGGCAGCCTCAGGCCTCGCTCCTGCTCAGCTGTGCTAGGTTGGGTGCCTTGGTCCCTGGCGCGCCTGATGCTGAGCAGCAGTAGTTGCCATCTGCTGCGTCGCCGCATGTCGTCTCATACTGTTGTTAGAACACCGTGCGAGGAGCTCGAGCGCAACGCTTAGCCTTGCTATAATTTTTAATCCTGCGCCTTCGTTCTAAAGTGTCAACTTTATTCTTCACTCACCACGTGACTACACTCGTCATGTCATCAACTTCCTTTTCTGCAGCATACACAAACATGCACTTCGAGCTTGATTGGGCATATATTTGCAATGAGTTGCCATGGAAGTAAAAGATTCTGAGTATAGCTACACTCAGATATAGCTATACATAAAAAAACAGATGACCTACACCATCTTTATATTGATTTCAGTCAATAGGATGCTAAAACGTCTCGCTTAGGATTTACCCGGGGCAAGGGCTTGTTCCCTTCCCATTTCTTTTCTTTCGTGCTGTGTGTGTGTTTTGCGCTCCCTTACCATCTAGGCCCTCGCCTCAGCAGGGTCCTTCTACGTCATTAAATTAGTCCGTGGTCATTCTTTTTTTTTCTTCTTGCAGAGTGGTCGTGCAGGCGCCTACTCGTTCCGGAACGCCTTCTTCTACCTGCAGTGGCCCGACGACCCAGTGGCCGCCAGTGACAAGCTCCCTCTGGTGACGCTTCGCAAGACGATGCGCAAGCTGCACCTGCACGCTCACCGGCAGCGCTCCAAGTGCATCATGGAGCCCGAGAGCGTGGTGGAAGTGGGCAACCACTTCGTCTGGGAGTTCCTGGCCGGCAAGACGACCGTCAACGTGGCCTCGAGCGTCGCCTTCCTTCACCACTACCGCGTGTGCGAGTTCGGCGGCAACGACTGCGTCAATGCCACCTCGGTGCGCGACACCAAGGTCTACTACTGGAAGACGCGGCTGCTGGAGGCCGTCAGCCGGAGGATGAAGATGCTACGGAGACGCGACCTCGCCTGTCCTGGACAGCCGCCGCGGGTGAGACCGGGCAACAGGACCACGATGGCGGGAGCTGCACCCGTTGGTGCTCCGACCTCACCGTCGTCGTCGTCGTCATCGTGACCGCGTTCTTTGAGATGAGCAGCGGGAACGAAGCTTGTGTCACGGTCACCTTGTAGAGGTGCAATTACGTACACGTCGCGGCTCGTGTCTAGCAGGCGTCCCAAACGACGACGCCGTCGTCCACGACCCAGAGGTATGCGGCATCATCGACGTGCTCGATGTTTAACCCTTAACCCCGGTTTGGGACAAGCGATGGGGTTCGTGCTCGTGTTTGAGCTCGCCGTTTCTCAACGCTTAGGAGAGGAGTGTGCCTATAGCACGCAGAGGCGCCTTTGTGAAATCGAGTGTCCTGACTCGCAGCGAGAGACAATTGGTGGATACTTGTGCCTGAACTGTCGTGCGAGTCTCTCTGCGTCTACGAAATGGAGGACTACGACTGAGCAGCACGTTCATTGCGTGTCCGCAGCCTCCGCCCTTTAATGAGGAGTTTTCAAGATGATAATGGCAGCAGGCCTTGCACGAGGAAGCAGCTGTACACAATGACGGCGAGACCACACGGTCTCTTTTCTTCCGCGGCCTGCGAAAACAAGCATGAAGACCCTAACGGATATTGAGGTGTCTATCCTGCCTTCGACTACCCCGATTCGGGACTCTCGGTTCAGTGGCATTTGTTTTTTAATATTATTCGTGATATTTTACTTCTACTTATTTTGTCTTTGTTCCTAGCGTTACTGAGTTGATTCCTTGAATTTCCTGCTGCGCCTTGGCTGTGTGGACAGATAGTCTTCCTTTTAATCACATTGTCAAGCTATTGCCTGCTATCCTTTTACCTCAGTGCACAAAAAAATGCGATCTATTTCGTTTCAGTGGTCCCACCACGCACGCATGATTCTTCTGAACTGTCCATTGTCAGCATTCTTGCGGTCATCTGGCCCGTTATAGAACGTTAGCTCGCCACCAGCGTTCGATGTACAGTCGTCGGACATGTCTCGCATACAATGATGAAGTGTCCCGGGTCACGCATTTGCCACCAGTATTTATATAACCATCGTCGCTGCGGAGCTGAAATCCTTAACGGAAATCGTTCCATTCATCTTTCAAGATAGCACGAGATCGACAGACTCTAAGGCGACCAGAAGGGAAGCGGAGTTCTGATTGCCACGACGGGTGCGTTCCATCCACCCGTGCCATCTTTGCCCCAGTGTCCAACATTATCGGCCGTTGCGCTTGGTCTATGAGGTGTTCAGTGCTTCCTCTACATCGGAGCCCATGAATTTTATCAGTGCAGTCACCACTTATCTTTTGCGATAAGCGCACGGAACCCGTAACGTGTGCGAATCCTGCCGATGCATCGGCAGGACAACCTGTCGGACAGAGTCGTGCACCGTGTTGTCGTGAGATTCGTCCAAGTCAGACTGCCCTCTATAATCTAAGCCAAGCCGTGTTCGTCTCATCACTATAGCTCCACAAGAGCGAAAGATGTGTTCTGCTGTCTCCATATTATGCCCCATCGTATACGCTCGTGAGGCTAGCTGGAAGAGTCCCCATGACGATTTGTGCCGGAAATAATGTGCGTGTTGTGCGTAATGCTTTGACTCCGAGCCAATAACTGCATACGCGGGAGCTCGTGCCACAGACTGTCTTGACTTGTGTCTCCGTGCGTATAGTCGCCGCAGGAGTGTTTCATGCATAAACTCTTTAAGCCGGGGCTAAGCTGCAGCGGGCTGTGATGAGCGGAAGCCAAGTATTATCCGCCACGTCGGCTTCGCTCCAACAGTCGTCAGTGCACGTTCGTTATAGGACGCGTTCCCGGGGTGACATTCCGGACGTTGTCAAATTCCGCCACATTGTCGAGTCCTGCAATGGCGGCGTTTTGAGCCAATCAAAGAGGCCGTAGCAGCCCTCTGGGCCAATCAGAGCTGACAAGATGGCGAATTTGACAATATTGCGGCAGTAGGGTGTCCGGAATGGTACGCCGGCCGTACACAGCCTATAACTCTGTCTTGCGGGTAAACGATTCGTAATGTGTCGTGTTTGAAGTCTTACCACGAACAGTGCACCATACCTGTGGCGTCCAGGTTCACGCGTGCCTGGTTTGTGATATCTTGCGTTCATTTGCAGCGATGAGGAATCGCTGATTATTGCGTGATTTACTATACTTTGCTCTTGACCATCCGTTTCGTACGCATTTATGTTAGTCATTTTCTGTTTATAGTTCGAGCTGTGTACTATATTTGCATTAGCGGTTCTGTTTTTAGCTCTAGTTGTACATACATGTACATTAGTTTTAGCTCTATTTCGTTATTTCATGTTTGCCTTACTACTTTATTTATTTGGTTCGTTTGTTTAAAGAGAGCAGGAGCATTCTCGTGAAAGTGTGTACGCAGACAGCAATGGGTGTGATTGTATTCGTGCTTCCATAATAGCACGAAAATATCGCCGGAATGTGAACAGCCAATTGGGGCAAGAACACATAAGGACTGTTCAACAGGACATAAGCTTGCTATCATTACAGAAACTTGCCAGACATATATACATATTTTTACCATTACCTCGCTCGTAATGTAACTATACTAACTCGGCCTAATTCCTTAGAGGAGAACCATGCAGCTTTTAGCAAATAAGAAAAAAGAAAAAAAAAAGCAAAAGTAAGTGCTTTGGGAATGACGTGAGCAGTTAAGATGCGATTTTTTTTCGCACGTCAATAACTGCCTTCAATTTTGCATGCATTTCTTCAAATTCTTTAATATACTGTGGTCCAGCTACTGTTCTTCCAGGAACGCTTTGGGACACAGTAGACGCGCATGTCGTTTCTTACAGGATAGTACCAAGATGCTGATATGTATACTGTCAAATCCCGCCGCATTGACGAAATCTTTTATGTTTGTATTTTGAGTGTGGGCGTTCCAATAGCGAAATTTTTCACTCGAATCGAGTATTTGAGGAAAAACTTCCATAGAATATCGAAACTTTCTCGTTTTTAAAGCAAAATACAAAGTCTGCCTGGAGTCGGTTTGGTGAAAAAGAAACGAGGCTTATGTATATTGACACATACACGTGATGTTCACAACTAGACATCTGGGAAACTGAGGAGCTTGTAAATGACTAACAACTGATTTAAATTATCTGGGGTACAACGGTTATATATGGCAGAAACGAAACAAGCGAGCAGCATGTTACTAGGTGCCACAAAAATTGTGGTAGACCACTGCAGATTGTGTAAAGGGATCCAAACCTGGCGACACTCGGCCGAATAATTGGCCGAATAATATATATATATATATATATATATATATATATATATATCGTTCAAACTGTCGAGTATTCACACACCCCTTATTTTGAGCCATTCACAGGAGGCGATCGCTAACCTTGTGAGCCAACGAAGACTGGCAGGGTGGCGAGTCCTGCAATATTGCGGGATTTAAGTGTAGAGGGCTGCTGTTCCGGTGGACATTATCAAATTCCTCCATATTGTCGAATTCTCAATCTTGCCAGATCTCATTGGCTTATTTACAGGGCTGTACAGCCGCTCTGATTGGCACAAAACGCCAATATGGCGGAATTTCGTCATTGTCCAGTAAAATCAGGAAAGCACGCCCGGAAAAGCACAGCGTTAATGCTAGGCAGTATACACAAGATTTATGACGATTATTGTCGTGTGGCGACATTGCATTCGAAAGGATCACAATATCAAAACGTGTGCGTACGTTTGGCTAAGACCACGCCTGGCTCAGAAAAAAAAAGAAAAATAAATAGACATCTAAGTTCAACATTTTTTCCCTTCCTGCTGTACGCGTTCAGACGAAAGTGTTTCAATGATTTCTTTGTTCTTTCATAAAGCGGTGACGTCATGGAATGTATGCTTTCGACGTATTTTCGGCGTGACGTCGATCCTCATGCAAGCTATCTGTGCTCGCTGCTTTAAAGTAATCCGAATATTAGGCTATAGCTTGACTGCAGGTAACGTGGCCATTGTAGTATTAAAGAACGCACAAGTCTTCCGCCCAACAATGGCGCCCCGCTTACTGCACCTTAGTTATTGCTTACTCTGTTACAGTAAGTAGGTCAATGAACGACTTTCAAAGAGCAGAAGCTAAAGGCGGGAGGCGGCACCAAATCTTGAAGTTCCCGGTGCAGATCGAACACGAAGCCATACAAAAGTATTGCACACTGCATTCGAAAATAAATGACACGTGTAGGCGCGAAATAAGCTCTCGAGGAAAGTGTGAAGCTCGTTTTCCAGCAATATTCAAATGTCCGAAATGGCGGAGACACTGTTAAACCGGACATTTGGCCGAGCAGCTGGTGAATGGTTCCCTGTTTTTGTACGTTGACGTATGGTGGGAATCGATGCACAAGAGGCAGAACGACGACTCTAGCCAAACATCGTTGAGCTTTTAGGCAGTGCATGGGTGATCATGTTTTGGGAAAATGATGCGTTGTGGAAAACGCAGCTTGGCACTTCTCCAAAGGTTCAATACTAAGAGAAAGTCGTTATCCGTTTGTTCTTCCACGTAAGTAAATAAATCCTTCCCGCCGAGTAAATGCAAATGCCGTTTTGAAGGAGTAATCTCTCTAAAGTGATTAGTGTATATTGATTATGGCATACATTTAGGCCATTGCAAAGACAGCTATTCAGAGCTAACTACGTGTAGTCGGCGTGAAAAGTTTACAGGACAGGGGATCTCGGAGAAAAAAAAAGTCTCAGTTTCGCCCGAAAGGCGAAGCTTTGATTGCGATATCGAATTAGTACACAGCCATACGAAGTAAGCATACTAGTTTTATCGGCCGTATGAACTTGTAAGCATAGGCATACTAACTAAATTAACAAGCAGGGTACCACGCGCGCACAGGCAAGCATGAACACATCTCACTCGATCACCGCGGAAACTCTGTCAAAACGCTGGAGTGAGGAAGCGCAGCTGCAGCGGCGAGCGAATTGACCGTGCTGACTGGCGCGCTTCCTCCCCACTTTCCTCCCTCGCGGGCGCGAGATTGAGCCGCCATCGTCCGCTCACCCTCGTACGCTTTCACTCGCACATACGGCTTACGGCGCACGGCGACGATGTTATCGCCCTTGGACTTTATACGTAACGTCACGGCGACGGCGACGGCAGAAATGCGGTTCGAGTGTCCATATAATTGCTATCGCAATAAAAGGAAGTCATGAGCCTTGGCACGCAGCCTGAATTACATTTGCTTCGTGTGCTATAGCGTACGTTACCAACGTATAGTGGCGTTATTTTATTGGCTGCAAACTAAAACTTGTCTAGAATTCTGATAACTGATCCTACAATCTTTTCATGTCGACTGCGGAGACTACTGAGCCGTCGCGAAGAACACGTAGCGTCGAAAATACTGCGAAAATATGTTCCACGTTGTCACCGCCTTTGCAGAAAACGACGAATGCCAGTGGAAAGAAGGAGCGCTCCTTTTTAGTAAAGAACAAGACTTTCATTTCATTTTAGAAGTAGAAAAAAAAACAAAGTTACAAGTAAGCCTCGAATATACTCGCGGTGACGTTCCAGCACAGGCGTGAATGAACTGTGTCCACACGTGGTGTCTTCCTGTATTTGTCGCGTAATAGATATGTACAGGTCAACATTTGTACGGGTCTCCTGTGTCTTTTCGATGCTTTAGTTGAAATACGCTGTGCTTATCTTGGCCGAGCACCATGCACAGCAAAAAGAAACTTTTACATCCTTTGGGGGCTTGTCTTTTCTCCGAAAAGTATTCGACATCAATCTTGCGTATGCATTTCCTTAGCAAGCGAGGTAGCAATCGCACTGCGCATTCTGTTCGTGACCTGAGAGTACAGTGATCGCAACGCTAACTGAAGGAAGTGACCCCCCCCCCCCCAAAAAAAAAAAAAAATATGTCGATTATTGCTGGGAGACAAAGAAGCCCCTAAAGTGTGCAAACGTTCCTTAATGTGCAGCACTGACTGTGTAAAACCTGCCGACGGCTGATTGTAATAGCGCCCGTTAGCACATCATTGCGCGTAGCATCTAGAGTCCTGAGCTGATAATTCCGTGACGGCTTACGTCCCACGGATGCAAACTGCGGACGTGATGCCTCCACACGACTGACGTAATAAAGTCAACGGTCGTGTGTGTATATATATTGCGTAGCGCCAGAATGTGACGGTGGAGGCCGAAATGTTGAGTATACCCTGCTGTGTTGCACAGAAGCCGAAGTAGCTTGGAAGAGCTCCGCAAGCGCAGATGTCCATTTTTTTAAAGTATATGTTCCATTACGATGATGTATAGCAGTAGCTATTAGCTACTGACGTAACATAAAAAAAGTGTCATTACGCTACGCATATGGTCGATTTCTTGGAGTTATATGCCTGCTGGCGATCAGCCAAAGCCTTTGTCGCAGATTGTGTGTTTGTCCGTACAAACACACTCGCGGTTGTTCTGTTACCCACTGCGGTTGCTTAGTGGCTATGACGTTATGCACCTGAGCACGGGATCTCGGGTTTGACTTCCGGCTGCGGCGGCCGCATTTCAAGGGAGCCGAAGTCAATAACGCTAGTGTACTAAGATATAGGTGCACTTTAAAGGGACACTAATTAAAATTAATAAGTATAGAGCTAGATCGACAGATCATTCGTTTAGAAGCCTATCATCATTTTCTGTGTGCCAATATGTCACTTTGTTGCGTATTAAATTGCCGTCGGTTATATCGCTGCTGCTCCTCAGTTCGAACCACCCGCGCCAAAACGAACAAGTTGACGTAATCGTCCCGTGACGACCTTCCATGCCGCCCTCTGTGAATCGGGCAGTGCCGACGTCACACAAAGGTACCATTGATCCACAAGAGGTGGCGTGCTGTTCCGATTTTCAATTTTGGTCCTTTTTCTCGCTTACGAAAATACCTGTTTTCGCTACGAAAGACAAATTAGTTATTAGAGAAGCCTAATCTTTCAGTCTAGCTCGACCTAACATCAAGGAGGTTGTGCCTAATATATTTTCCTTTAATGTCCCTTCAAAGAAACCCAGGTGATCAAAATCATTTCACAACGCTCGGCTAAGGTGTCTCTTAGAGCCCAGTGTTGCATTGTGACGTTAAACTCTACGAATCAATCTGCCAGCTTTGTTTCCAGGTAGACAAACCAATGGTGAGCGCAATGGCGCGCACGGTTGCGCGAATGACAAGACTACGAATGAAGTCTGCACAACGATACCCACGCTTTCATCTTGCATAAATAGTGTGTGGACTAATGGCCTCGACAGAGACGGCAAAGGCAACGAGCAGATTGGCAGACAGAGTGGCGTTTCTTGAAGCGAAGCTGTTAAGGAGAGTTCCGCAATCGTTATTTTAGGGTGTCGTGCTCGCTATCTAGTGTCAAAGAACAGCCAGAAACGCAACCTGCATCGGAGTCACGAATTTTCACTTTGAAACGCTATTATCGATGATTACAGAATAAAAGTAACCTTACGTATACCTCACACGATTTCGGCTACTGTTTGTTGGCCGTTTTGTCCTGCTGTCTCTTATACCAATTGTGCTGCCTGTTTGAATGCGACAGCCATGCATCCTCGATGTTCGCAAACAACACTCGGCGAGTTTTACAAATCGTACATAGAGGACTCCTTTTGCACTCATTGGCAGCGTCAATTCAACAGCGCCTGAGTCGGACAGAGCATGTCGCATTTCCTAAGGGTATTTGGACTTTCCGTATAATTGCTGTCGCAATAACATATTGTCGGCAGTTCTTGAAGTTTTCAGGCGAGCAGGCCTTCAGCTCAACTCAGCCAAATACCGTTTTGGCCACCGTTAAATCACTGTGCTTGGCCACCTTGTAAGTGCTGAAGGCGTGCAACCTGACCCAGAAAAAATTCGTGTTGTCAAAGACTTCCCTATACCACGTTCTACTAAAGACGTACGGAGCTTTGTCGGCTTGCGCTCATATTTTCGACGTTTTGTCAAGAACTTCGCTGACGTTGCCCGTCCACTCACGCAACTCTTCAAGAAGGAAACGTCATTTTCTTGGGGTCCTGAACAGGCCACTGTGTTTCAAAAACGCTCACGACGTTACTTACGTCACCACCCATCTTGGCCCATTTTGACCCGTCAGCCCCCACTGAACTTCGCACCGACGCCAGTGGACATGGCATCGGCGCTGTTCTCGCCCAGCAGCAACAAGAACGCGACCGCGTCATCGCCTATGCCAGTCGTCTTCTTTCCTCTTCAGAGTGCAAATTTTCGATCACTGAGCGCGAGTGCCTCGCACTAGTTTGGGCTGTTGGAAAGTTTCGACCATACTTGTTTGGCCAACAACGACCAAGCGCTGATAGCGTGTGCAAGACGTCTTCAAGGTGCCGTCTTCATTGCGACTCCTCATGATAAGAGCGCTCAATACCGTGAGAAAAAAAAATCGAAGCTCCGCCCGATAGGCGAAGCATCGATTGCGATAGCAAATTAGTGGACAGATATACAAAATAAGGATAGTAGTTTTATCGGTCGTATAAACTTGTAAACATAGGCATACTAACTAAATTAACAAGCATGGTGTCACGCAAGCAAGACTTGTGTAGGAGTGAGCCTACAGTGACTTTAGAAATGGGATTTTGATGTACATAGGTATACACTTCGCACTCATTTGTTTCACTTTTGTTAATCATTTAGATGTGCAGCCTCCGGCTTCTTTAGCTATATAGCTATATATCTATAGCTAGCGAGAACACTATAACATAGTCGTACGTCGTCCTGAAGGAAACATCGCATTAGCCGACTCTTGCACAGGAGAGTGTTTAATGCACTTGAGAGTACTTCTGCCGGTCTCGCTGATTATCGCCGCTTAAATGCGCTAAAATGACGCGTGATGGACGCTCGCGCGATATAGCTAAAAATGCGGGAGACTGTACATTTTGTTCGTGCGTTCATTTTTTTCCGTCGGTTCTTCTACTTATCAAGTTGAGCCGCACAGTAAAGTTGCGATTTGCTTTGTTTAAGTTTATTCAAAGCTCATTTTCCTAGTTTATTCTCCGTGGTCCGAGGAGCTCTGCCGAACGTGTGATAAGTGACGGCACACAATAAAAACATGTACTTTGATCGCAACTTTGTGACAATGATCCCGTATTCATTGGTCATTTATCGACTCGTTATCTTTACTATGAAGATGTTCTGAATGAATTTTATTGATATTGCCGCATAATCATTTGTTTCCAAGCAACGCAGCTCCGTTGCGCAAAGCCGCCCGAAGAACAGCAGCGCCTAGTAAATATGGTCACTCGAAATTCGATCACCCATTCTGTACGAATACTTAAGTAAACGCGTTATTTCCCCACCTGCAGAACAAAACAGCGGGTGTCATGCAACCAAGTTTCCGTTGCACCGTATACAAACTACCATGCCAACAAGCGGTCGTAACGCGTTTAAAAACGATTGCAGGCTACAGCAAGCATTACATGACCGCGTGAGGCCGCTTATTCAATAGTGCTGCTTGACTATAAAAACCTCTGAAATATTACCTCCTTAACTATGAATTCGAAATTATGCGTTTCCATGGTATTTTTGTCCGCATAAAGCCCCTGTGCGGCCTACAAATCGCTCATATGCACGTGCACCGGCAACGCGTCCCTCGGAGCGGGCACGATAATGGCGGACGCCGTAGTAGACGCCGCGGTTGTCTCCACCCTGTACGGAGCGGTTAAGTATTGAACGTAGCGAAACACCAGTAAAGGGCAGAATTAAACGACCAGGAGTAAGGAAAAGACGCAGAAAGGATGATAATAGAGAAGGTAAAATTTGCTACATTAACATGCAGGGTGGCCGCAAGCAGGAAAAATGGCTGGAAATTCAAACGCAGCTGAATGATGAAGCGATTAGCGTGTACGCCTTGACCGAAACGCATCTACGAGATTTGGAGCAGCCACCTGTTATTGACAGTTTGGTATGGGAAGGGTGCAACAGAATGACCGGGTCAAGGAAAGGCGGAGGCGTACTAGTTAGGCGAGGTCTGCAGTGGCAAAGGATAAAAGATACATGTAAGGAGCATTTATGGATTAGCGGCACATGGCAAGGTAAAAAGACGTGGCTGAGAGTAGCTTACCTATGGAGAGGTAGTGATAGCAGAGAAAAAAAATAAGGAATTGGTTGATTGCATTAGAAGTGATATTAATGAGTTCAGTAAATCGATCCAGGTGATATTAGTGGAAGATATGAACGCGCACATGGACGATTTAGACGGATATACTGATTACAACGGCTCTCTAGTGCTGGGTCTATCTGTGTAATGAACAGAATCTTATAGTAGTTAACAGGGAAAATAAGTGTCATGGACAGGTAATGTGGCAATGCGGAAACAGGCAGTCATGTATCGACTATGCCTTAGTCTCAGAAATGATCTACGAACAACTAGACCAAATGATAATAGACGAAAATGAAAAACGTAGCCTGGGTAGCGATCATAGACGTCTAGTATTAAAGTTTGGGAGATATAACAACGCAGAACACGAACCAGTAGCCTCATAATTTTTAAAAATGAATGGACAGCAAATAACAGAGATCGCAAACAACATAGAGAAGAAGATTGAGGTGTAAGGAAGAAGAAGTGCCGGTTAGCCAGGTGCATCTCCGGTGTATGAAATACGACGAAGAAGTGCCGGTCAGTCAGGCGCATCACCAGCGCTTTTACGCACGGGGCTTGTCCTGACTGCTCGCAGGGTTCTGACTGCCGCACCGAGTTCGACCTCTCAATCCTGTCAATAAACACCTTGACAGAGACTTTTCCTACGGCAGTCTGGGAATATAAGGAACTGGTGGACGTTATGCAGTATGAAATAAGGCGGACACGGCAAAACAATTGTTGGATTGGCAAGAGGAAACCACGTAAGTGGTGGAACAAGGAAATTAAAGAAGCTATAGAAGAGTGTAAAGAGGCATCTAGGGCTCATCGAGAAGCCAAAAAGTTGGGACTACAAGAAGAAAAGGTGCTCCTTAGATGGAATACATACCGAGAAAAGAAAAGGGTTGCGAGTGAGCTCGTGCAAGAGAAAATTTAATGCGCAAGTGAACGTTGGGCTGCATAACATTCACAAAAGAGACAAAGGTGCCCCAAAAATATTCTGGAACCATATAAAAGCACTCGGAGCTCCAACTGAAAACTCTCAAACGGCTATAAGGGATGAAGACGGTAACATCCCACGAAGGAGACAATGCGCTGCGGTACATCACAGACGTTATTGGGGATAACTTCGGCACGAGAAAAAGCGTAGTTCAGACAACAGATCCAGCAACAGCGGAGAGGCCTGAGAGATCAAAATTTAGCATAGAAAGCTTTTATTGGAAAAAGGCAGCAGAAAATGTCCCTAACAACACGGCAGCAGGACCCGATGAAATCCCAATACAGCTAATCAATAGGTTCCCCCCTACCCCGCGGGGAACCATTGATGACGTATAATGAGATCACTAAGCTATTACTATCTGTCAAGACGGGTATTCCCCCTCCCGCACCCTGCCTTATGCAGGGCGTGGGCAGTGACCCCTCAACTTTTACAAGCTCGTGCGTATCCTAACCTTGCGGTTCTTCACGCTATATACCCTGAAAGGTATCCCAGTGCGGACTGCCCTGCCTGTGGACTAACGGCAACATTGAACCATGTGTTGTGGGAGTGTGAAGCCATCGGCTCCGCCTTCAGCGAGGATAGGTGGGCTGCGCCTTTGGGCAGCCCCGAACTCAACGACCAAACCCTGGCCGTCCAGGAGTGCCCGCGATCGGGCCGTCAAGCTCGGCTTGCCGGTCCCTACGTGGGACTAGCCGGGTGGCGCGGGGTGTCCCCTGCGTCTTCTCTGGACCTCAATAAAGTTATTTCACTCACTCACTCACTCACAGCTAATCAAAAACCTCGGTCCAAAGAGCAAGGCACTGCTGACTAATGCCATAGAGCAAGTGATTAGAACAAAGAAAATTCCCGTTGAATGGCGTGAAAGCAACTGCGTGGTGCAAGTTAATTCTGAGTAATGGCTCCACTGTGGCTGTTGGTTCGTTCTATAGGCCTCCTGGCAATGTAACACCACAACCATTGTTTACCTTAAGCAATATTTTGTCATCTCTCGACACAACTTATGTAATGCTTGCTGGCGATTTTAACCTGCCAGATGAGTCTTTGCTGCATAGAGCTATCAAGGAAATCACGAATGTTCACTAGCTATATCAGCTCGTGACAGCCCCTACGAGGGTCTGCAGTACTAGAGCAAATGTGTTACTTATTCTTTTGCAATGATCAAAGCCTTGCATCTTCTGTTGTTACAGTGCCGGGAATTAGTGATCATGACGTTGTGGTTGTTAAAATGTGTTGTGGCACAACAACAAACTTCAGCGCCACGCAAAGTGTTTTTATTTATGAAAGAGGGGACTATGTCTCCATTTCAAGGAATCTTGACGCTCAGTTTTCCGAGTTTCAAGAATTATGTTTGTGTTCTGACGTGAACACTATGTGGAATGTACTGAAGAGAAAACTGTTATCGCTAACACAAACTTTCGTCCCATCGCGAATCTTATCTGCCAAACACCGAGATGATAAGCTTTGGCTGAACAAGGAAATTCGAACCCTCATAAATAAAAGAGATCGTCTATACCGTAAATATTGCCAGACGAGAGACACTGAAGCGTACATGCAGATGAAAAAACTTGGAAAGAAGATAGCCAAAGATTAGCGAGAGGCAGAGGGTGCATAATTAAGTAACTTAAGTAATAAAGTGAAAACCAACCCTAAGCTTGTCTGCAAATACGTTAAAAGAAAGACTAAATCTCACGGCGCTATACCAGATATAATTGATGGTAATAAATACATTTCCGATAATGCGAGCAAAGCTGATTGTTTTAACCGGTATTTCCAAACGGTGTTTTCAGTGTCGTCAGCTGTTCAAACTGCAACATACAATATAGGAGCGTTATCGGAAATGGCTGAGTTAGAGGTTTCTGAACAGGGTGTTGCATTTCTTTTAAAGAACCTTACAGCAACTTCAGCGTCAGGTCCAGATCAGGTATCGAACTTCATTCTCAAAAACTGTGCTGCTTCCATTAGCCCGTTTCTCACAGCTGTGTTCAGAAAATCTTTATCGCAAGGGGCATTACCTGATGACTGGAAACGAGCAAATGCCATTCCCATCTAAAAGAATGGTGACAAAGCGAGAACCTGTAATTATCGGCCTATTTCTTTAACATGCGTGTCCTGTAAAACCCTTGAGCATATCATTTATACAAATTTAATAAACCACCTTCAGGCTAACAACTTTTTCTGTCCTACACAGCATGGTTTTAGAAAAGGATTTTCCTGTGACACGCAACTAATAGAATTTACACATGACATCGCTGCAACGATAAGTTCTGGTGGCCAAATGGACTGTATTTTCCTCGATTTCAGCAAGGCTTTTGACACTGTAACACACTCGCTCCTTTTGCTAAAATTATCGTGCCTTAACATATCGGCTAACACACTTGCATGGTTACAAGCCTATCTTTCATGCCGAAAACAATGCACCGTTCTTGATGGCGCGTCATCATCACATGTATCTGTCTTATCGGGCGTGCCAGAAGGCTCCGTTCTGGGGCCGCTTCTTTTTTTTTTTATTTATATCAATGATCTTGCTGAATGTGTGACCAGTCATGTCAGGTTGTATGCAGGTGACTGCTGCATATATCGCGATATAAAATGTACAAAGGATTCGGAACAACTGTAAAAAGACCTCGACTCAGTATTAGCGTGGTGTAGCAAATTGAAAATGAAGCTTAACGTGTCAAAGTGCAGTGTCGTTAGGTTTACGAAAAAAAAGCAGCCTCTACTTATAGATTACTGCATGGAACAGACCCCACTACGTGTTGTTACGGAATATACGTACATAGGGGTCGTCATTAACAGCACACTGTCCTGGAATGACCATGTTCATAGGGTATCAGCAAAAGCCAGCCGCGTTTTAAACTTTCTACGACGTAATTTCAGGAAAGCACCTTCTGTTCTTAAGGAAGCTCTATACGTATCAAATGTACGCCCAATACTGGAATACGCCTGCACCGCCTGGGACCCAGCAACTAAAGTAAATATCGATGAACTGGAGCGTGTCCAGAAACGTGCCGCCCGGTTTGTGACGGGCAATTACAACTTCACGAGAAGCTCAAGCGAAATTGTCAACGCATTGGGATGGCCCTTACTTTCATCAAGGCGTAAATATGTCAGATTATGTCTTTTCTATAACATATTACACGACAAAACAGGGATCAATAAACATAACTACATAAAGTCACCTAGCTACATTTCATCACGAAGGGACCATCCTTTGAAAATACGCGAATATATGTGCCGAACAAACGCTTTTGCAAATGCATTTTTCGCTAGAACAATACATGAGTGGAATAGCCTTCCGGGGCGGATTGTACACACTCACTGTCTTTCCTGAACTTTTAAAAGAGCATGTGTTGACATAGTGTTTTTTTTTAATGTCATAGGCAATTGTCCTGCCTATGTATTCTTACCATATATCGGATGCTGTTTAAACTGTTGCATATTGTATTGCATGATGCCATTTATGTATTTTTGTATAGCAAACCCCCTACAACAATGCCCCTAGAGGGCGCTGTAGGTACATGTATAAATAAATAAATAAATAAATAAATAAATAAATAAATAAATAAATAAATAAATAAATAAATAAATAAATAAATAAATAAATAAATAAACCTCATCTACAAAGACAAAGGAGATAAACATAAGATGAGCTCGTACAAGCCAGTTACAGTAACGTCGGTGATATATAGAATGGCAATGCAAGGCATAAAATCAGATCTGTCGAAGTGGGTGGAGAAAAAAAGATGTATTGGGGGAACTACAGAATGGGTTCTGGCGAGGCAGACGCTTAGATGATAATATGTTTGTACTAACTCAGTGCATAGAGGTCTCAGTAGCTCAGAAAAGACCTTTATCGATATCATTTCTAGATATTAAAGGAGCTTATGACAACGTAAACAGGGAACTGTTAAGGGATATTCTTAAGCACGAAGGCATAGATGACGATTTGATGGAGCTGCTGAGGGAGATATATAGAGAAACCGAGTACAAGTTGTATGGCAAGGTCGAAAAGGTAATGAAATGGTGGGAATTCACCAAGGATTGAAGCAAGGATGTCCTCTGTCTTCATTGTTGTTCACGCGTTACGTTAAGCGTATAGAAAGGTGACTGGAATGCAACGAATTAGGGCTTAATTTATCCTACATGCGTATTGGACAAATGGTGCAACAAAAGGTCCCTGGACTGCTGTACGCAGACGACACTGTGCTACTAGCGGACACTAAAAAAATATTTACAGATACCTACGAATATCTCTGGCAACGCAGCGACAAATCTAGGCCTTAAGTTTAGCACAGAGAGATTAGGAATTATAATCTCTAATGAAGAGACGAGTAACTTCGTGGTGTCAATTCAACAGCAAGTAATGCCCCTAGTGAATCAATATAAGTGCCTCGGCGTACACATAAACGATAGAAAGAATTACTCAAGCAACCACCAAAATCATCTGAAAATAAAGGGGAAGCGGAATGCAGCAATAATGAAACACAGAGCACTGTGGGGCCACAATAAGTATGAGGTGGTGCGTGGAATCTGGAAAGGAGTATTGGTGCCAGCGATAACATTCGCAAATGTCATTCTATGCTTAAAATCGGATATCTTGTCGGGGTTGGAGAGAGAGAGCAAGGGGAGGAAAGGCAGGGAGGTAAATCAGAAGAGCAACCGGTTTGCTACCCTGCACTAGGGGTAAGAGAAAGGGGAATAGAAAGAGTGAAATAGGGAGAGAATGAGTACAGAGTACACTTGGGACGATGTACAGGGACACTATTGGTGGTCTCTTAAACCAGTGCACTTCAAATACTGTACTAATGCACGCATCGCTTTTTGTGCCAGTGACGGGTGTAGCCACGGTCCGAGTATCTTTGACTCAGAAGTTAACCAAAGATGAGTAGGCCGGTTAGCTTTGGGAGCCAACGGTAGAACCACAAATGAGGAAGAGCAGGATGACATGGGTTGGGCGTCTTTTGAAGTCAGAGAAGCACAGAGCAAAACTAGTTTTGAAGAAAGGCTCAGGAACACGGATGAAAATAAATGGGTGACTAAAGTGCACAAGTATCTGCACATGAAAAGCATCAACACAGAATGGAGGAAGAGGTCAAGGAAGTTGGCAACCAAGTACAGGATAATCGAAACAGTAAATAGACAACCAGGAGTCACCAGAAAAAAAAGTGAGAGAAATAGAGACAGTTAATTGGATGCAAATAATGGAAAGAAGAAGGACCATAGGGATTTACAAGAATGAGAATAAAGAAATTAGAAGGGATAATCTGTACGATAACACAAAGGGCTGTTCCTTGCTATTTTAGGCTCGAGCCGGTTGCCTAAGGACCAAAACATACCGGAGCAAATATTCGGAACTAGATGAGATATGTGTATGCTACAGTAAAGATCCAGAGACAACTCAGCACATCCCAATGGAATGCGACGGGATCCACCCAACGAGAACCGTAGGTAACGTGCACACCCAGAAGCGCTTTGGTTTAAAGTGGAAGGAAACATCAACAGATCAGCCGTAGAGATAAGCAAGAGACGATTAGAGTACTGGTGGAAAAAAAGGAGGGAAAAGATGGATACGACCTCATATCTTAAAATCATAGGTAGCGGTACACGCTAAATTATAAAAGATTAATTAAAGGTATACAAAAATGCCAAATAAAGAACATGTATAGTATATACCTCATTACTTCCGGACACTTAAGTGCAATCCACGCATTCAAACTGACACAGATCTCACTTTTCATTTGTGCATGGAAGGGGCTGGCGCGCACGCCGAGCCCCACTACCAAAAATTACATGTCTCATCTGCCCCGGTTTGGGGTAGTGGCGTGCTTCAGCCAACCGCAGTGCAATGGTAAGGCCTCGGCACGGGGCGCCGACCGCAATGATCATCGGAAGCCCGACACCAGGTAAGTATGCTGAGGAACGCGTCGGCATAACAGGCCATTCTAAAGAGCGCACCATATGAAGCGGGAAGTCTAGAGTACTCTCCATGAAACAGGAAACTCTGCTAAACAATGAAAACACGGTAAGTTACCTACTGCAACGCAGAAGCCCTCCACCCATACAACTGTAAACCTAGCAGGCATTAATTCCAAATTACAATGGCTATATTATCCAAATTATGAGAAAGCGTCCTGTTCCCAAGCACTGATGCGCGGTCACAACAGGGGTCGCTGCATGAAAACTGACACTGATCTCACTTTTGATTTGCGCATGGAAGGGGCTGGCGCGCACGCCGAGCCCCACTACCAAAAATTACATGTCCCATCTGCCCCGGTTTGGGGTAGTGGCGTGCTTCAGCCAACCGCAGTGCAATGGTAAGGCCTCGGCACGGGGCGCCGACCGCAATGATCATCGGAAGCCCGACACCAGGTAAGTATGCGAAGGAACGCGTCGGCATAACAGGCCATTCTAAAGAGCGCACCATATGAAGCGGGAAGTCTAGAGTACTCTCCATGAAACAGGAAACTCTGCTAAACAATGAAAACACGGTAAGTTACCTACTGCAACGCAGAAGCCCTCCACCCATACAACTGTAAACCTAGCAGGCATTAATTCCAAATTACAATGGCTATATTATCCAAATTATGAGAAAGCGTCCTGTTCCCAAGCACTGATGCGCGGTCACAACAGGGGTCGCTGCATGAAAACTGACACAGATCTCACTTTTGATTTGCGCATGGAAGGGGCTGGCGCGCACGCCGAGCCCCACTACCAAAAATTACATGTCCCATCTGCCCCGGTTTGGGGTAGTGGCGTGCTTCAGCCAACCGCAGTGCAATGGTAAGGCCTCGGCACGGGGCGCCGACCGCAATGATCATCGGAAGCCCGACACCAGGTAAGTATGCGAAGGAACGCGTCGGCATAACAGGCCATTCTAAAGAGCGCACCATATGAAGCGGGAAGTCTAGAGTACTCTTCATGAAACAGGAAACTCTGCTAAACAATGAAAACACGCTAAGTTACCTACTGCAACACAGAAGCCCTCCACCCATACAACTGTAAACCTAGCAGGCATTAATTCCAAATTACAATGGCTATATTATCCAAATTATGAGAAAGCGTCCTGTTCCCAAGCACTGATGCGCGGTCACAACAGGGGTCGCTGCATGAAAACTGACACAGATCTCACTTTTGATTTGCGCATGGAAGGGGCTGGCGCGCACGCCGAGCCCCACTACCAAAAATTACATGTCCCATCTGCCCCGGTTTGGGGTAGTGGCGTGCTTCAGCCAACCGCAGTGCAATGGTAAGGCCTCGGCACGGGGCGCCGACCGCAATGATCATCGGAAGCCCGACACCAGGTAAGTATGCGAAGGAACGCGTCGGCATAACAGGCCATTCTAAAGAGCGCACCATATGAAGCGGGAAGTCTAGAGTACTCTTCATGAAACAGGAAACTCTGCTAAACAATGAAAACACGCTAAGTTACCTACTGCAACACAGAAGCCCTCCACCCATACAACTGTAAACCTAGCAGGCATTAATTCCAAATTACAATGGCTATATTATCCAAATTATGAGAAAGCGTCCTGTTCCCAAGCACTGATGCGCGGTCACAACAGGGGTCGCTGCATGAAAACTGACACAGATCTCACTTTTGATTTGCGCATGGAAGGGGCTGGCGCGCACGCCGAGCCCCACTACCAAAAATTACATGTCCCATCTGCCCCGGTTTGGGGTAGTGGCGTGCTTCAGCCAACCGCAGTGCAATGGTAAGGCCTCGGCACGGGGCGCCGACCGCAATGATCATCGGAAGCCCGACACCAGGTAAGTATGCTGAGGAACGCGTCGGCATAACAGGCCATTCTAAAGAGCGCACCATATGAAGCGGGAAGTCTAGAGTACTCTTCATGAAACAGGAAACTCTGCTAAACATGAAAACACGCTAAGTTACCTACTGCAACACAGAAGCCCTCCACCCATACAACTGTAAACCTAGCAGGCATTAATTCCAAATTACAATGGCTATATTATCCAAATTATGAGAAAGCGTCCTGTTCCCAAGCACTGATGCGCGGTCACAACAGGGGTCGCTGCATGAAAACTGACACAGATCTCACTTTTGATTTGCGCATGGAAGGGGCTGGCGCGCACGCCGAGCCCCACTACCAAAAATTACATGTCCCATCTGCCCCGGTTTGGGGTAGTGGCGTGCTTCAGCCAACCGCAGTGCAATGGTAAGGCCTCGGCACGGGGCGCCGACCGCAATGATCATCGGAAGCCCGACACCAGGTAAGTATGCGAAGGAACGCGTCGGCATAACAGGCCATTCTAAAGAGCGCACCATATGAAGCGGGAAGTCTAGAGTACTCTCATGAAACAGGAAACTCTGCTAAACAATGAAAACACGCTAAGTTACCTACTGCAACACAGAAGCCCTCCACCCATACAACTGTAAACCTAGCAGGCATTAATTCCAAATTACAATGGCTATATTATCCAAATTATGAGAAAGCGTCCTGTTCCCAAGCACTGATGCGCGGTCACAACAGGGGTCGCTGCATGAAAACTGACACAGATCTCACTTTTGATTTGCGCATGGAAGGGGCTGGCGCGCACGCCGAGCCCCACTACCAAAAATTACATGTCCCATCTGCCCCGGTTTGGGGTAGTGGCGTGCTTCAGCCAACCGCAGTGCAATGGTAAGGCCTCGGCACGGGGCGCCGACCGCAATGATCATCGGAAGCCCGACACCAGGTAAGTATGCGAAGGAACGCGTCGGCATAACAGGCCATTCTAAAGAGCGCACCATATGAAGCGGGAAGTCTAGAGTACTCTCATGAAACAGGAAACTCTGCTAAACAATGAAAACACGCTAAGTTACCTACTGCAACACAGAAGCCCTCCACCCATACAACTGTAAACCTAGCAGGCATTAATTCCAAATTACAATGGCTATATTATCCAAATTATGAGAAAGCGTCCTGTTCCCAAGCACTGATGCGCGGTCACAACAGGGGTCGCTGCATGAAAACTGACACAGATCTCACTTTTGATTTGCGCATGGAAGGGGCTGGCGCGCACGCCGAGCCCCACTACCAAAAATTACATGTCCCATCTGCCCCGGTTTGGGGTAGTGGCGTGCTTCAGCCAACCGCAGTGCAATGGTAAGGCCTCGGCACGGGGCGCCGACCGCAATGATCATCGGAAGCCCGACACCAGGTAAGTATGCGAAGGAACGCGTCGGCATAACAGGCCATTCTAAAGAGCGCACCATATGAAGCGGGAAGTCTAGAGTACTCTTCATGAAACAGGAAACTCTGCTAAACAATGAAAACACGCTAAGTTACCTACTGCAACACAGAAGCCCTCCACCCATACAACTGTAAACCTAGCAGGCATTAATTCCAAATTACAATGGCTATATTATCCAAATTATGAGAAAGCGTCCTGTTCCCAAGCACTGATGCGCGGTCACAACAGGGGTCGCTGCATGAAAACTGACACAGATCTCACTTTTGATTTGCGCATGGAAGGGGCTGGCGCGCACGCCGAGCCCCACTACCAAAAATTACATGTCCCATCTGCCCCGGTTTGGGGTAGTGGCGTGCTTCAGCCAACCGCAGTGCAATGGTAAGGCCTCGGCACGGGGCGCCGACCGCAATGATCATCGGAAGCCCGACACCAGGTAAGTATGCGAAGGAACGCGTCGGCATAACAGGCCATTCTAAAGAGCGCACCATATGAAGCGGGAAGTCTAGAGTACTCTTCATGAAACAGGAAACTCTGCTAAACAATGAAAACACGCTAAGTTACCTACTGCAACACAGAAGCCCTCCACCCATACAACTGTAAACCTAGCAGGCATTAATTCCAAATTACAATGGCTATATTATCCAAATTATGAGAAAGCGTCCTGTTCCCAAGCACTGATGCGCGGTCACAACAGGGGTCGCTGCATGAAAACTGACACAGATCTCACTTTTGATTTGCGCATGGAAGGGGCTGGCGCGCACGCCGAGCCCCACTACCAAAAATTACATGTCCCATCTGCCCCGGTTTGGGGTAGTGGCGTGCTTCAGCCAACCGCAGTGCAATGGTAAGGCCTCGGCACGGGGCGCCGACCGCAATGATCATCGGAAGCCCGACACCAGGTAAGTATGCGAAGGAACGCGTCGGCATAACAGGCCATTCTAAAGAGCGCACCATATGAAGCGGGAAGTCTAGAGTACTCTTCATGAAACAGGAAACTCTGCTAAACAATGAAAACACGCTAAGTTACCTACTGCAACACAGAAGCCCTCCACCCATACAACTGTAAACCTAGCAGGCATTAATTCCAAATTACAATGGCTATATTATCCAAATTATGAGAAAGCGTCCTGTTCCCAAGCACTGATGCGCGGTCACAACAGGGGTCGCTGCATGAAAACTGACACAGATCTCACTTTTGATTTGCGCATGGAAGGGGCTGGCGCGCACGCCGAGCCCCACTACCAAAAATTACATGTCCCATCTGCCCCGGTTTGGGGTAGTGGCGTGCTTCAGCCAACCGCAGTGCAATGGTAAGGCCTCGGCACGGGGCGCCGACCGCAATGATCATCGGAAGCCCGACACCAGGTAAGTATGCGAAGGAACGCGTCGGCATAACAGGCCATTCTAAAGAGCGCACCATATGAAGCGGGAAGTCTAGAGTACTCTTCATGAAACAGGAAACTCTGCTAAACAATGAAAACACGCTAAGTTACCTACTGCAACACAGAAGCCCTCCACCCATACAACTGTAAACCTAGCAGGCATTAATTCCAAATTACAATGGCTATATTATCCAAATTATGAGAAAGCGTCCTGTTCCCAAGCACTGATGCGCGGTCACAACAGGGGTCGCTGCATGAAAACTGACACAGATCTCACTTTTGATTTGCGCATGGAAGGGGCTGGCGCGCACGCCGAGCCCCACTACCAAAAATTACATGTCCCATCTGCCCCGGTTTGGGGTAGTGGCGTGCTTCAGCCAACCGCAGTGCAATGGTAAGGCCTCGGCACGGGGCGCCGACCGCAATGATCATCGGAAGCCCGACACCAGGTAAGTATGCGAAGGAACGCGTCGGCATAACAGGCCATTCTAAAGAGCGCACCATATGAAGCGGGAAGTCTAGAGTACTCTTCATGAAACAGGAAACTCTGCTAAACAATGAAAACACGCTAAGTTACCTACTGCAACACAGAAGCCCTCCACCCATACAACTGTAAACCTAGCAGGCATTAATTCCAAATTACAATGGCTATATTATCCAAATTATGAGAAAGCGTCCTGTTCCCAAGCACTGATGCGCGGTCACAACAGGGGTCGCTGCATGAAAACTGACACAGATCTCACTTTTGATTTGCGCATGGAAGGGGCTGGCGCGCACGCCGAGCCCCACTACCAAAAATTACATGTCCCATCTGCCCCGGTTTGGGGTAGTGGCGTGCTTCAGCCAACCGCAGTGCAATGGTAAGGCCTCGGCACGGGGCGCCGACCGCAATGATCATCGGAAGCCCGACACCAGGTAAGTATGCGAAGGAACGCGTCGGCATAACAGGCCATTCTAAAGAGCGCACCATATGAAGCGGGAAGTCTAGAGTACTCTTCATGAAACAGGAAACTCTGCTAAACAATGAAAACACGCTAAGTTACCTACTGCAACACAGAAGCCCTCCACCCATACAACTGTAAACCTAGCAGGCATTAATTCCAAATTACAATGGCTATATTATCCAAATTATGAGAAAGCGTCCTGTTCCCAAGCACTGATGCGCGGTCACAACAGGGGTCGCTGCATGAAAACTGACACAGATCTCACTTTTGATTTGCGCATGGAAGGGGCTGGCGCGCACGCCGAGCCCCACTACCAAAAATTACATGTCCCATCTGCCCCGGTTTGGGGTAGTGGCGTGCTTCAGCCAACCGCAGTGCAATGGTAAGGCCTCGGCACGGGGCGCCGACCGCAATGATCATCGGAAGCCCGACACCAGGTAAGTATGCGAAGGAACGCGTCGGCATAACAGGCCATTCTAAAGAGCGCACCATATGAAGCGGGAAGTCTAGAGTACTCTTCATGAAACAGGAAACTCTGCTAAACAATGAAAACACGCTAAGTTACCTACTGCAACACAGAAGCCCTCCACCCATACAACTGTAAACCTAGCAGGCATTAATTCCAAATTACAATGGCTATATTATCCAAATTATGAGAAAGCGTCCTGTTCCCAAGCACTGATGCGCGGTCACAACAGGGGTCGCTGCATGAAAACTGACACAGATCTCACTTTTGATTTGCGCATGGAAGGGGCTGGCGCGCACGCCGAGCCCCACTACCAAAAATTACATGTCCCATCTGCCCCGGTTTGGGGTAGTGGCGTGCTTCAGCCAACCGCAGTGCAATGGTAAGGCCTCGGCACGGGGCGCCGACCGCAATGATCATCGGAAGCCCGACACCAGGTAAGTATGCGAAGGAACGCGTCGGCATAACAGGCCATTCTAAAGAGCGCACCATATGAAGCGGGAAGTCTAGAGTACTCTTCATGAAACAGGAAACTCTGCTAAACAATGAAAACACGCTAAGTTACCTACTGCAACACAGAAGCCCTCCACCCATACAACTGTAAACCTAGCAGGCATTAATTCCAAATTACAATGGCTATATTATCCAAATTATGAGAAAGCGTCCTGTTCCCAAGCACTGATGCGCGGTCACAACAGGGGTCGCTGCATGAAAACTGACACAGATCTCACTTTTGATTTGCGCATGGAAGGGGCTGGCGCGCACGCCGAGCCCCACTACCAAAAATTACATGTCCCATCTGCCCCGGTTTGGGGTAGTGGCGTGCTTCAGCCAACCGCAGTGCAATGGTAAGGCCTCGGCACGGGGCGCCGACCGCAATGATCATCGGAAGCCCGACACCAGGTAAGTATGCGAAGGAACGCGTCGGCATAACAGGCCATTCTAAAGAGCGCACCATATGAAGCGGGAAGTCTAGAGTACTCTACATGAAACAGGAAACTCTGCTAAACAATGAAAACACGCTAAGTTACTTACTGCAACGCAGAAGCCCTCCACCCATACAACTGTAAACCTAGCAGGCATTAATTCCAAATTACAATGGCTATATTATCCAAATTATGAGAAAGCGTCCTGTTCCCAAGCACTGATGCGCGGTCACAACAGGGGTCGCTGCATGAAAACTGACACAGATCTCACTTTTGATTTGCGCATGGAAGGGGCTGGCGCGCACGCCGAGCCCCACTACCAAAAATTACATGTCCCATCTGCCCCGGTTTGGGGTAGTGGCGTGCTTCAGCCAACCGCAGTGCAATGGTAAGGCCTCGGCACGGGGCGCCGACCGCAATGATCATCGGAAGCCCGACACCAGGTAAGTATGCGAAGGAACGCGTCGGCATAACAGGCCATTCTAAAGAGCGCACCATATGAAGCGGGAAGTCTAGAGTACTCTTCATGAAACAGGAAACTCTGCTAAACAATGAAAACACGCTAAGTTACCTACTGCAACACAGAAGCCCTCCACCCATACAACTGTAAACCTAGCAGGCATTAATTCCAAATTACAATGGCTATATTATCCAAATTATGAGAAAGCGTCCTGTTCCCAAGCACTGATGCGCGGTCACAACAGGGGTCGCTGCATGAAAACTGACACAGATCTCACTTTTGATTTGCGCATGGAAGGGGCTGGCGCGCACGCCGAGCCCCACTACCAAAAATTACATGTCCCATCTGCCCCGGTTTGGGGTAGTGGCGTGCTTCAGCCAACCGCAGTGCAATGGTAAGGCCTCGGCACGGGGCGCCGACCGCAATGATCATCGGAAGCCCGACACCAGGTAAGTATGCGAAGGAACGCGTCGGCATAACAGGCCATTCTAAAGAGCGCACCATATGAAGCGGGAAGTCTAGAGTACTCTTCATGAAACAGGAAACTCTGCTAAACAATGAAAACACGCTAAGTTACCTACTGCAACACAGAAGCCCTCCACCCATACAACTGTAAACCTAGCAGGCATTAATTCCAAATTACAATGGCTATATTATCCAAATTATGAGAAAGCGTCCTGTTCCCAAGCACTGATGCGCGGTCACAACAGGGGTCGCTGCATGAAAACTGACACAGATCTCACTTTTGATTTGCGCATGGAAGGGGCTGGCGCGCACGCCGAGCCCCACTACCAAAAATTACATGTCCCATCTGCCCCGGTTTGGGGTAGTGGCGTGCTTCAGCCAACCGCAGTGCAATGGTAAGGCCTCGGCACGGGGCGCCGACCGCAATGATCATCGGAAGCCCGACACCAGGTAAGTATGCGAAGGAACGCGTCGGCATAACAGGCCATTCTAAAGAGCGCACCATATGAAGCGGGAAGTCTAGAGTACTCTTCATGAAACAGGAAACTCTGCTAAACAATGAAAACACGCTAAGTTACCTACTGCAACACAGAAGCCCTCCACCCATACAACTGTAAACCTAGCAGGCATTAATTCCAAATTACAATGGCTATATTATCCAAATTATGAGAAAGCGTCCTGTTCCCAAGCACTGATGCGCGGTCACAACAGGGGTCGCTGCATGAAAACTGACACAGATCTCACTTTTGATTTGCGCATGGAAGGGGCTGGCGCGCACGCCGAGCCCCACTACCAAAAATTACATGTCCCATCTGCCCCGGTTTGGGGTAGTGGCGTGCTTCAGCCAACCGCAGTGCAATGGTAAGGCCTCGGCACGGGGCGCCGACCGCAATGATCATCGGAAGCCCGACACCAGGTAAGTATGCGAAGGAACGCGTCGGCATAACAGGCCATTCTAAAGAGCGCACCATATGAAGCGGGAAGTCTAGAGTACTCTTCATGAAACAGGAAACTCTGCTAAACAATGAAAACACGCTAAGTTACCTACTGCAACACAGAAGCCCTCCACCCATACAACTGTAAACCTAGCAGGCATTAATTCCAAATTACAATGGCTATATTATCCAAATTATGAGAAAGCGTCCTGTTCCCAAGCACTGATGCGCGGTCACAACAGGGGTCGCTGCATGAAAACTGACACAGATCTCACTTTTGATTTGCGCATGGAAGGGGCTGGCGCGCACGCCGAGCCCCACTACCAAAAATTACATGTCCCATCTGCCCCGGTTTGGGGTAGTGGCGTGCTTCAGCCAACCGCAGTGCAATGGTAAGGCCTCGGCACGGGGCGCCGACCGCAATGATCATCGGAAGCCCGACACCAGGTAAGTATGCGAAGGAACGCGTCGGCATAACAGGCCATTCTAAAGAGCGCACCATATGAAGCGGGAAGTCTAGAGTACTCTTCATGAAACAGGAAACTCTGCTAAACAATGAAAACACGCTAAGTTACCTACTGCAACACAGAAGCCCTCCACCCATACAACTGTAAACCTAGCAGGCATTAATTCCAAATTACAATGGCTATATTATCCAAATTATGAGAAAGCGTCCTGTTCCCAAGCACTGATGCGCGGTCACAACAGGGGTCGCTGCATGAAAACTGACACAGATCTCACTTTTGATTTGCGCATGGAAGGGGCTGGCGCGCACGCCGAGCCCCACTACCAAAAATTACATGTCCCATCTGCCCCGGTTTGGGGTAGTGGCGTGCTTCAGCCAACCGCAGTGCAATGGTAAGGCCTCGGCACGGGGCGCCGACCGCAATGATCATCGGAAGCCCGACACCAGGTAAGTATGCGAAGGAACGCGTCGGCATAACAGGCCATTCTAAAGAGCGCACCATATGAAGCGGGAAGTCTAGAGTACTCTACATGAAACAGGAAACTCTGCTAAACAATGAAAACACGCTAAGTTACCTACTGCAACACAGAAGCCCTCCACCCATACAACTGTAAACCTAGCAGGCA
>NC_051158.1:92313070-92420859 GCF_013339745.2 Dermacentor silvarum
TCCTGGCAGCCTTTACCTCAAAAGCAGCTGCATCATCTGCCTCGTTAAAGGAATAGCGAATGCAGGATTAATTATTTCTGAAATAGCCGACAAAATATTTGCCTTTTTTATAGATAACAAACATTTCTTTGAGAAAAATTAAGTGAATAAAGACGCGACATGTGATAGGCTATGCTTGACAAGCGCATTCGTTCATTTGGGAGCAAAAAGTTGCAACACGCGCAGTACTTTACCCTGCATTCAGCTGATGCCAGTGCTGCCCTCAAGGTGTGGGCTCTACAGTGGCAGCCGCTCTATCATTTTTTTCAAACAATAAATAGCTTGATGCTGCAGACCTCTGCTAGCGGTGAAATGCAGACACGCATACTATACAGGCAGCAACATCACGGCTACTACCATGTCCACATCACCAATGCAGCGTCAACGCACCGTCAAGGCAGCTGCGTCAATTCTGGCTAAAAAACAAACATCGACTCCCCCACCCATCTTGAAGCTTTCACTCTTTCCAGGAGTGATGAAACAGTTGTCGTGCTCATGCCCCCGTCTTTGTCAACACCTCTGGCCACACCAAAAACGAGGGCTGTCAAATGGAAGTGTCTGCTCTGGCCACCACAGATGACAGGACAGCCAAGCGAGAGCTCCGTCAAGTCACAACTGTCTTAATTTTTCGAGTCTTCCAAAAGCACAGGGTATAGAGTGCCTCAACTTCACTGGGTGCAACCGAATGCAACACACTGGCGCCACTGCAGCTGTCTCTAATGCTGCACATATATCTAAAAACCATGAGGTGGAAAAATAAAAACAAAGAGAGTCCAGCTCGCAGCACAACAGCTTCTACCACGCTGCGCCGTTAGTGACGCCCGGCGGTGGTGGGGGTGGGGGTGGCGGACCCAGCAGACTGTGGGGAATCTGTTGCTGTCCGGACTGCTGCTGTGGCTGCGACGACTGTTGCTGCCCCGACTGTTGCTGTCCCGACTGCTGCATGGGTGCCGCCATCATGTACGACTGGCCGTTGGGCATGTGCATGACTGGCATCATGTGCGTCATCTGCCCCATCATGGGTGTCATGGGAGCCATGTGTCCCATCGCTGTCATCGCCATCATCGATCCACCTCCGCCGCCGCTACCCATGCCAGATGCAGCGCCCGAGTTGCTGTGTGACGACGACTGGTGTGAAGACTGGTGCGATGGCTGGTGCGATGACTGGTGTGACGACTGGTGCGACGACTGGTTCGAGTTTGAAATGCCGTATCCGTAGTTGCTGTTTGGCAGCTCTGAGTTCGATGTGCTGTAGTCGTTGTTGCCTGGGTTGTAGGCGTTGGCACCTGTGGCATAGCGGCGCCCTCCGTGTCGGTCGTCGTCATCGTAGTCATTCCTGCGACCGCCGCCGCCACCCGAGGTGCGCCAGCGGTTGCGACCTGCAATGCAAGCAAGAAAGGAAATGTCACTGTAGTCTACAAATCCACAGTGCTGCAAGACCAGAATGATGCAACTATGATAACTGTGACTGCAGAAAGCTGCGTCTTTGGAATGCTGCACGGTTATTTTCCTATGCCTGGTCACACTACTATGCATCAAGGCACTGTGGCTTGATTCTACTTGCATCAGAAATGCTAACAGTGCCAGATTTTCAACACAGCTGCTGCTATGCTGAGTAGTTGTAGTCCGCAAAATAAAGTTCTCCACAGTGTACTTTGCATCCTCTTGGGAATCACCAGCTAAACTGCAGCAGTGTTTAAGTAAACTGCTTATGCATCAGTGAAGCGCAAGTGGCTTGCACAGTTTCAACAGTCGTCGCTGCTTTCTAGCTTTATTACCACGGCTACTGCAGCACAAACTTTCATGTGACTGGCAGCACAACTTGCTTTCACTGCTAACCACGCAAATATAAGCAGCGCATTGATATTCTTATCATCACATCCTCCCTGCGTGACACCTCACACTAAGCTTCAAGCCACAGTATTGCAGCAACTGTGGCACAAAAGGCTTTCTCGGGCAACTCGCATGGCTTTTCTGTGTGCATAAATAAAATGTACACACAAGCATACATGCAAGCAGTCCTTCTTTTTCAACCTTCGTTTCCTGTGCGTTGTACATGCATCCACGTCAAGCATGAGCTTTATGAACATGTCCCCAAGTGGTTCACCTGAATGTTAGTGTGAGCGACCATGATAACTCACGACCGTACAAAGTGGAATGGGAGGAACATCTCTGTTGTTTTGAATGCCCTGCTATTGTTTATACGAAGCCAGGAACTGAGCTATCATGCCCAGCAGCTGCCGAGACACTCCAGTAGGCTAAACACACACACACACACACGAGAGTAAACGAGGGCTGCTGCTGCAGACACCCAACTCACCGCCGCGTCCTCCGTAGGAGCGGGACATCTCGAACATCTCGAACAGCTTGGGGTTCACCACCTGGTTGGCCTCCTTGAGCACCGAGATGAGCTCCTGGGCCTGCTTGGAGTTGCCCGGCGTAAAGAAGGTGTACGCCGTGCCCGTCTTGTTGGAGCGGGCCGTCCGCCCAATGCGGTGCACGTAGTCCTCCGAGCAGTTCGGGTAGTCGTAGTTGATGACAAACTTGATGTCATCCACATCTGTCACACACACAATGGGAGAGGACGAGAGAAAGTTGGGGTTGGGGGAGGGGGAGCCAAAAGGGAGAGATCAGCGTGCTTCCTTCTCTTCCGTCAGCTACAACAGTGCACCTCTCACAAATCGTGCTCGAGTTGAGTCAGTACAAGAACTTCAGCTATCCAGACTTGTGTATAATACAGTGCTGCCCACATTCTGCATTAAAAAAGTCATGAGCTTAGCCACAGAGACATATTGAAATATGAGGGTTAATATGTCAACATTTTACGTGAACACATTTTCTGTTAATACTTCATTGCTGTTTAGTAGTATCGTTATTCTTTATAATATATCATAAAAGGTCCCACTAGTTTTCTTATGTATGTGCTCTAAGACTGAATAAATATTACTACTTCAACACTAAATTCTTTCAATAACTGACACGCATGAAGCTACAATTGAAACACAAAACATTGTGGGTTGGTGGTTCAGCTTGTCCCTGCATCTCCAGGCGATTCTTGAATGTCCTAAGGAACTGAAAGCAATGTGGAAGTGCAACCTACACTGTTGACAGTTCATGACATTAACATTACGTGTTGCTACATTCAAATGATTCCTCAGGTGCATAATTATCATTACCAAACTGTGGAATAGAAACTTAAGAGTCTGCCTCAAGTAACTGGATCATGCCTCAAATTTAGTATCTCCGAGCTTCCACACGGAACATTATATAAATATATATGTAACAATGTGCTCCTGTCAAAAACAATGCTTGCACATGCACCTTGCTTACTCTTCCTCCCCCCTCCCAAAGAAGCTGCAAAATGTCGGCTGACTAGTACTTACCTTCAAATCCGTGCCTCTTCATCTTTTGATTAAGAACTTAGCTCGTCAATTAGTTAAATCATAAAAACAATCTAGGCCTACAGTCGGTCTGTAGGTGTTAGCCTCCCAGAAGATTCCCTGTTACATGTATATTCATCTGTTGCCCACTGTGTAAGTGAGTCTGAAAAAATCCACGCCGCTTCAGCAATGCGTGGGCAGCACTTGTTGAAGATATAAAACATAACATTAATAAAGGAGGGACGTCGTGCTATTACAGCAGTCACGATTAAAAGGACAAAAACAAGGAAAAGGCAATAAATGCTATAAATCTGAAGTATTAATTAGGCTCAGTGGATCTCAAACTAAACAGAAATGAAAATCTACAGGATGGTGGCGCCATCTAGGAACACATTTACAAGATGCTGCTGGGGCTGCATTCTGCGCCCCAGGGCCCGAGCAGCCGTTTAATTTTTCGCAGTTAGCGAGATTTCCTTGTACCGCTCATTCCATAACTACACTGAAATTAAAATCTACAGGATGCTAGATGCAGCACCATGATCACACTCAGTTACTGTTATAACTTAAGTATGTTTTTCACATCTTCGTTCTTTTTTTCTCTTTTTATTAAATGCCAGCGGTTAGCTATCCTTGCAACCTTTCACCGAGAACTGATATTGCCACACAACCAGTAATGAACGTGTCACAAGTAGTTCAGTAGGTAATGTAACATTACTGTGTTTATTCCCAAGTTCTGCAGTTACCTCTCATGGCAAATAAAGAACATTAGCACGGTTTCTTGAGTCATAAGCTTTGGTAGGAAGCGAACGTCAAGAGACAAGTCATCTCTACTCGGTGTAGAGCAAGGTGGGCATTTCTTATGTGCCAAGTGAAGTAACAAAAAAGGCAAAGCGCAACCTTTACAGACATTCCCAAGAGCCAAGACATGATGGCGCATTAAATCCCAATTCAGTTACTGCTCTGAACCTTAATGGCAGGTTACAAGTTGAACCTGCTGGCGATATTTGTGGTGCAATCTGTCACGTCCATTCATTCCAGGGCTTGCAAAGCATCAGTTCCTACTTGAAGCTTTCTATAATGATAAAATATTCTACCGAGTTCAATAAAAGGTGGGGCTATGAAACGGTGACTGACCCTTTAGTATTACCCACTGTTAAAGTTTTCCAATGTTCATGATTAGATGTTCATGATTAGTACACTTTCAAGCTATATTACACTACACCTGACACGTTGCCTGCTACACAACTGATAACAAAGTAATGTTACTCTGAGCAAGGATAAGTAACTATCCATGTAAAGAAAGTTTAACCCTAAATGACAATTCCTACTGCGCTGCTTTTAACAGCCAACAAAAAACTAATATTCAATGTGAAAAGCATTTGATAAGATACACAAGCTATTGCTGTCTCATTCTCTACGCTAGTTACCTTCACAGTAATGATATATAGGAAGAAATCTACCATGTCATACAAGCATGGTGCCCTTTGTGGACATTAACAGTCCTCAAAGTAAAAGTGTAGGGAACATCACACAGACTCAAATTGAAAGATGCAAACAGCTACCCATGAAAAAAAAAAAAAAAGTATTTTAACTAGTATCTAACTGTGCTTCACTGGTGCCAAAGGAATTTAGGATTTGTTTGAATGCCAACAAGTGTGCAGCTGCAACTGCCTCTACACTTGCACTAGCTGATGTTAATAAAGCATTCAAGTTACAGCTGCAATACGCCTACATTACAGCTACGTTTCAGTGAACCACGGTCTAATACTAGTAGCTCCACTTGACCAGCTAAAGCCATTTCAAGCTAAAAAAATAACCCCACGCGTTCTCACTTTTTGAAAGTTTATGAAGGCATTTAGGGACCTATGCAAGTTATTCCTGGGGAGGCTATTACTGGTTTTACTATTTACTTAATGCTTTACAGGTGTCACTGGCCTCCTATCAGTTCATCCATGTATAGGCAAACCTCATTAGCGATGATGTGCCAATTTGTGTATTCCTGCTTAAACTGCTGTCCTGCCATGCGACCGAGGAGGGCCTTCATAATTCAGTCCAGCATTGAGGCCAGCGTAGGTGACCTAGAGTGGTGCATAGTGCGCTGGCAAGGGCAAGGGATGGTTAGTACCCTTGCTCCGAGGCTGTGTGATGCATTTCCCATTGGTGCAACCAACAAAAGTATGTGCTGCCTCACAGTACACACAAGGCCATATCTGACGAGTGTTCGACAGCGCCAAAACATTTGTGCCCTGGTAGGGATAAAGAGTGTCGTAGAGCAGCACAATCACGAATTAAGAAAAATTTACAGCAAATGAAACAGGCCCGCTATGTGCTCAAGACACCTTTGGGAGTCGCAGGCCCTCTGTCATCTCGGCATATAGGGCCAGCCTGAAGACATCAGTAAATTTATCTTAACTGGCCGAAAGCCTTCAAACTGTAGTCTAACACATGAAATTGCTAATTTCAGGAGTCTTAATGTACAAGTGCCAATGTCACCAACTTATTCTATTTCACTACTGCAGGCAGGTTTCTGTCAAGCAATCTCGTTAAATGTGTTTGTTACTAGCGAAAGCCGGCAGCCTCTACACAATACTGAGAGTATTGAGAGCCAACAATTTTGCAACCTGACAACCAAACAACCGTATTGCCGCGAGGCTCCGTACTGATTGCGGCCGTGTGCCGGCGATTTGCAGTGCGCTCAGTACGAAGCCTCGCGCAGTATGATGCTGGTATGCTCAATACGAGGGCATTTTACAATAACCTGATGGCAATCTTTTTAAAGCTCACCCACGTTTGCACCACACAAAGGGCTTACGAGACCAGCTATCCAGCACAACCATGTCCCACCCTAGAACGCCCACTCTGTGCCCGCAGATGCGGCCAGGGGTGGCCCCGAGCAAGAAGCCCGCGTTGTCATTACCTGTGGTTTCCTGTCCTCAGCGTGCGAGGGAGGCAGTCCGGGGATCGGTGGAGAGGCACCCGCCACAGAGACGGCATACAGGCGCCGTTACGCCAGCTCGACACAGCAGTGGCGGGAGGAGGGGCTTGGGTGACGCCGGCCGTTGTGTGCCCCCCAACCTGCTCTGTCGTTGTGCGGCAGCAGGTGGGGCCTGGCCTTGGGGGTGGCAGGGTGCGGATGCTCCGCTTCACCCCTTTGCCGTGCCGCCCCCTCCGTTTACGCCCTCGCAAATGCCTCTACGTCGCAGCTCTCCACACCTCACCGCTGCCAGCCAACGCACGCAGGCATTGACAGACCATTTTTTTTTTCTCCCTCTCATAAGCGTAGCAGTCTCATGCCGAAAACCACAGGTAAGGGGTCTTCTGGTCTTTCAATTTGTTTTGTTTTTAAGCGGGAGGGACAGACCAGTAGGTGATCAAAGCCTGGTCCCCCTAACAGCATTACAACCTAAGCTGCAAAGCGTTCGGAGGGGCCTGTCACACTCGGCCCACGACTCCAGAACTTGAGGTTCTTTGCCAAGTAGGCGCGACCCGTCAGTTCTTTGAAGGCCTCTCACTGGTGCTGCTCCCTTGAAGCCAGGCCCAAGGCAAAGTGGGCCCTTCTAGGCCTACGTCAGAGTAAAGCCCGTCCCGGTGGTGTTCCGGGTCACCCCCCGACGAGAGGAGGTAGGTGAGAGAGCCGGAGGCGGGCCGGGGCTTGCGTAGCCCCGCCCACCAGTGTGGGGCCGGCCCAGGGGCAAGAGCGAAGCGCCGCCCCCACCTCCTCGCTTCAAGACGGTGGCGGCGATGCCCTTGGCAACCATCAGGCGGTGGGGTTTTCGCGGGCCTCATGCATTCTTTTTTTTTAAAGTATTTAAATTTGCAGAGCGGCCGGCCGGGCCGGGGCCCGCCCACGTGACAAGTGGCGGCGGCGAAGGCTTTCCTCCCGAGTCTCCCCGCAGCGCCGCCTGGCGACGGCGGGGGGCATGAGCTCCGTGGTCGTCTCGAGTAAGTGTGCGCGCCCGCGGCCGTAGGTAGCCGTACACACAGAGGCACCAATATGCGCAATTGCGAGATCATCCTGTCTCGCTCGCTCGCTTCTGTTTACGGTGCCTCTGAAAGAGAAAGAGACAAAAAAATATAAAAGAGCCGCTTTCGAAACCACCACGGGGAGGAAAAGGCCCTGCCCACCCCCAAACACGCGGCAGCGAAAAGACAGTAATACAGGCAACCCAGTTTTAAAAATTTGAATCTGGGCACAGCGTGTGCCTGCCGATGGGAAGCCACAATGAGCCGAGGCGCGCCCCGAGGCTATAGGCCACCTGTGGCGCCGCCTTGTGGGTGCCCGACCAATCCGCTCCGCGGCCACGCCGCCAACCCCGCCATTGTCCGCCACACGTTTGCATCTCTCTCGCTCTCTGGT
Organism: Dermacentor silvarum; assembly: GCF_013339745.2. Taxonomy (NCBI): domain Eukaryota; kingdom Metazoa; phylum Arthropoda; class Arachnida; order Ixodida; family Ixodidae; genus Dermacentor; species Dermacentor silvarum. The sequence continues at coordinate 92,320,847 of NC_051158.1, forward strand.
GTGAATGTGGCTTGGAATCGTCCAGGCTGTTGCCAGGTTACATGTGGGCGCAGTTGTTTCCTGTGTTGTGATGCGTTAGCTTTGAAGTCCCCAACTCTACGAGATCACGCGCTTGTAGCTTCACCTGTTCACAAAGTACTTACCCAATCCTCGGGCGGCAACATCGGTGGCGACCAGGATTGGAGACTTCCCACTTCGGAACTCTGTTCACGAGAAAACGCAACGACTAAGACTGTGTGCTAAATAGAACAACAGCTACGCGTGCTCCGATTACTTCTACAAGTGCTGCCAAGCAGTCATAAGGCTCGTTGCATGCCTAAGCATTTGCCGTTCTGGTGCAAACTTCTGAATGGTTGCTTAATAAATAACATTGACCTCACGATGCCTAGACTAACGAGTCAGTGACAGGGAGCTTTGGCAAAACTAGTACTGAGCTGCTCAACATGCCAAGCCTGAAAAAACAAAGGGGGGGGTTGGAACTTGACATGTCTGCTATTGCATAACACTATCTGGAAATGGCTGGAAGTTAGACTAGATGGCAGCACACCTAGCAACAGCGCAAAGGTGGAACTCGAGGACAGTAGTAAAGAACAGTAGGCCAACAATGCAGTCCTACTTGTATCTTCAAGTCCTGCCTTTGCACCGTTCTTCCTTGACACTAGCATAACCAACAAGCCGAGGCCATATTCTTGGAGGATCACATTCAGTGATAGTTTCACTTTTGCGAGATTTTGTATCAATAGCAATGAATGCCATCAGCGTATAGCGAGCGATTACGTTTTTGGCACAGTACCAAGCATGCTATTCCGGTGCTGGGTACGCTATCAAAGATCATCCAACAATACCATTCCTGCTTACTGAAAACAGGCTCATGCAAGACAACACCGAACCAAGACCACGGTGCAGCAAGTACCACCCTTTTCGCAATGGCAGCCAAGCAACACAGCATAACTACTATCACGGCAGAACTCCAATCTGTCAGCACTGCATGACCAAACAGCCCAAGCTCACACAAGTACAAACTTCCTCCAATAAACACAGGCCATTAAAGGAAAACCCCTCGTTTCTTTGCCACCAGACGGCAGGCAATGCCGACCCACAAGTCGCATCTCGGAGCAGTATTTTCAGGTGATCGTGTTTAACGAAATGTTCACTTTTGCTAGATTTTGTGAAACTTGGCACCAGACGCATCTGAGCATATGGCCTACGATGTTCCCGGCACTCTGGAAAGATATCAAACTTGGCACAGCCCCACAAATGCTGCCTGCCGTCACCGAACCGACCGCACACGTCGGCATATAGCTGGTATGTCCGATGCCGAGACATGCAAAAGCTAGCAAAATTTATCGTATCCCCATACTTGATCACCTCAGAATAGCACCCCAGGAACTCTCGCGCCTCATAGTCCTTGAAAGCTATCCAGAGATGAGCCGTGCGATTTGGGCACATCAGGCAGACAGATCAGTGAGGTGCCGGTTGTCAAGGCAGACTCACCTCCAAGCACCCAGTCCCGTTCCGGCTGTGACTTGTCCCCGTGGATACACATGGCAGGCCAACCATCGCGCCTCATCCTGCGCGTCAGCTCGTCCACCTTACGCTTGGTCTCGGCAAATATTATGGTCTGCAATGTGACGCATGGAGGCGGGACACGCTCACGCAACGGAAAGGGGGACACCCAACTGCACATTCTCTGTGCTGCTCTCTCTCGGAGGGCTCGCAATATCGCAGGGCAGGGCACGCAACCTCGGGCAGGGAACGCGAACATCATCGCTGAGCCTTTAACGAAGAGTCATTCCTCATAGCCATTGTTTCTTTATGCATCTTCTGGTGTCATTAGAATTTGCAATGATCTCCTGTGGAGCTTTGGGCAACTCCCACTGTAAAATCCTTGCAATGTCGGTGAAGTCTCTCCATAGACTCTCAATAGGTCTGGCACAGCAGAACAGAGAAGGCTAATAATAGACATCAAATTTCGATCTCGCGCATCAAAGAAGGCGACACACTGCTGGCCCCTTTATGAAGTAACTTGGCTCTTTTAGTGAATCGTTCGTTCCGCTGCCGTGTCAGCTGAAGTGTTAAAACCCAGTCCCAACATTTGCCATAACAAGCATGCAGTGTTCGCGAAATAATTCGTAGTCAATATTAGGTGCTCTGGTTGAACCGTGAAGGCTCCTGCCCTGCGACATGACAAGCGCACGGTCGTTGAAGCTCGCTGGACCGAACGGAAGCGCTGGGGGAGGGAGGCAGTCGATCGCGGACATGCCGGTCTTGCGACGATTGGGTCTCTCTACGGCCTCCCATTGCGAAAGCGGTGCCTCAACCTCGTGGCACCCCCTCCCCCACGATTCTCGCTGCCTCCCGCGGCTACAAGGACAGAGAAGGGTCCGAGCACTGACACCGCGTCATGCATCATGCAGGGCATAATTTTGACAGGACAGCCTCGCGATTAGGCATCTCGGTGAGAACACCAAGAATATTTGCACTAGGAAGTTTCAAAAGAGTGACCTGTCTTTGCTGTAAATCATGAGGCACTGACCTAGCACCTCAGCGATACATTATTGTTGAGTACACGCTTCAACTGTGTTGCCTAAAGTACCATGCACTCCTGTTACATCAACAGACTGATTAATGTAATAAACCAAAGCATGAGTGTAACATCGAAGTGTCACTGAGAACAATCTAGAAAATGGAAGACTGCTTGGCTTATACAAAGCGTGCCAACACCAACTACGGCAGCTGCGGCAAGTTTATCCTCCTCCAGAATAAAGTTTAAGTTCTGCGCAAGCGTTCAGTTTTGGATTTCTAAAAATAGCAAGTGGACCGACTGTGAACGAATACCTCCACAGCTATTTCCAGAAGACCAAATTTCGGTGCCAGTGCTTAATTTAAGAAAAGAGAATACAGAAAAAAAAAGGAAATTATTAAAGAAATGAAGAGAGTGAAACGAAAAGAAGAAAAAGAAGGAAAGAAAGAAAGTTCAGAGCGCGACCTGCTGCTTACAGGTTCGGCAAACACGCACCTTGTTCTCACGCTCGTTCATAATTTCCTGCAGCAGCTTGAGGAGCCTGGAAAGAGTAATGCTAGGTCACTGACCCGAACCCACGGTAGCGATGACCGCCTCTCCCGAGGCACATTGCAGACCACGTTGTCAGTGAGAAAAATGAACAAACAAGGAGAACACTCCAGCCATGGGGAAGGAAATTAAAAGCACTGCTTTTAACAACCATGGGATGCGAGCAAAGAAAAAGAAAAGCCTAGACTGTACCACTTGATGGCAAAACAATTATTAATTATTAATAAGTCAGCCTTTAATACACGTGAGGTGACAGCTAGACAGCAGTGTGTCACTCATTATTGCAAGAATCTTGCTCCAAAAACACTCATGTTTGTTCGATCATATCATTAACATTCTAAAAGATGAGCTGCCTAAAATTTATTTAACAATCAGGCATGAAACAAGGCTTCTCTAGCCCTGCTTCGTCATTAGCATTAAAACCTGCTTCACAGGGAACATTTCCAACACAGGTAGTGTTTACCATCGTTCACAGTAACATCAACGGGATAAGAAAAATTTCATACTCTGTGCAGGTGACGCAAAGGAAGCCATCATTTGCCACCAAATTAGGCCTAACAAAAGGCTTAATGACGTATGCTCAAAACTGAAGCGAGCAGCTGCGATAGGCTTATGAACAAAAAGCTTGACAATGTAACGCTCACAACTGGAGTGCCCCCCTTGAGGAATGAAGCAAAAAAAAAAATGTTTGCGGAAGAAAAATGAACTGCCTGAAGTGGCAGACTGGCTCGCGCTCAAAGGCATCAATCTTTTGAGAAGGTAGGGCTGGAGGGCAGGCCTCCACACCCTCCCTTCTCAAAGCCTTTTACACACTGTGCAGAGGGCATGCAACGGCGCCGTCGCAGAGCACCTCGCCGCAAGTGGTGCGACGAGCCAGTCCGTCACACCGAAAGCAGGCGTCAGGGTGCAAGAGCCACGCATTAGCTCGCTCGGCATGTGGGTGTAGGATGGTGATGGGAGAGGAAAAAAAAAAAAGAAAGACAGCAATCATCAATATGTGTCACACGACATGATTGGCAAAGCAAGCTCTACATAACGCGCGATTACAAAGAGGCAACGTGTGCAGCATGCAACATTAAGAGATACGTATTTAGATTAAGAAGCCAACAAACAATGACACCAGGGACAACATAGGGGACATTACTTGTACTTACTAATTGAATTAAAGAAATGATAAATTAATGGAAATGAAAAATGGATGAAAAAACGTTTCAATTCAATTATTAATTTCCCCCTATGTTGTCCTAGGTGTCATTGTTTGCTGGCTTCTTATCATATAATTAATGACAATTGGGCCCCTCGGTTCCCTTCCTTCTCGTATTTAGATATTAAGCAAGCCACTTGGTTCCCAGCAAGAACCGAGCACAGTTTCCCTAATCTAAAACATTATATTGGAGTAAAACAGCATAACAAACACTACCCCAAAAGGATGGTTACTAGACTTAATGGTTGCTGGAAGTAAAGTTACACCGATGCAAAATGAACGTTCTTTCTTAACATCATATGCTTCCACTGATGTGCTGCTTTACTTTTGCTTTTTTTTCCCCTAAAATCTTATATCTCCTTTACATGCTGCCTCTTTGAGTATATATTCCTGTGTTTGTCCCTTGAATGAAATATCTGGAAATCACTGCCCATGTCGTAATTCATGTTCTCTGCTGTGCATTAGTCTCTATAGTGTTAAATATGTCCTTTAGTAAGCACTACCCAGGACAATGTCTCAGGGCACATTAACAGTTTAAAGAACAAATACGAATCGAACACTTTTGCTCGCTACTTTACTGCCAGACCCCACGTGCCTGTGATTATACACATCTCCTGTGTTCCCCATATATGCACAGTCCCGTAGAGTATTGATGTAAATGCTCAATTACGAGTGACCCAACGATTACTACCCAGGTGAAAGTTTCAACCTGACAGGTCTCTGCGTGTACGAAGTTTAGTTTTCCATATTTACAGTGAATTCAGTTAACTCTAACTCTGATGAGCTGTTCCCAGTCATTTTGTTAACTAGTAAACTACAGATTCAGAGCACCTCTGTTAGGTCAGACGTTGGACAGGGCAAACAGCATCAGCTGTTGTATCTGTCAAGCCCAGACAGCTTCATCATTTTGTCTACTTCCCTAGACCAAAGCAGCTCATATCACTAATTTAGAATGAGGTCTAATAGAAGGGGGTTAGCTCTCAGGCACTTATCTTCCATCAATCTGAGCTGCAATCTTTGTGGAAGTGTTCAAAGGCCCTCCCTGTAATTATGGTATGCACTGGCCACGGCCATAAATCGAAACTCAAAAATCACAGCAAGCTAAACCTGGTCCTCTGTGCAATGTGCGAGTCTTCATGAGTCACTGTGTTCAGACTTTGGAGGTTTTGGAACTACAACGTGTTTATGGGCAGACTATACCATGATACAGCATTATGCTCTCAAACATCGACATGCAATTCTCATCCTTCTCAAGTGCATTTCAATAATTCCAGCAACATCACAAGCAAGAAGTATTGAGAGAACTGGGGAAGGGGGGGGGGGGGGGGGGTCTCAATCTTAGTGATATAATCGCCATGTAAAGCCCATCAAACCAAAGCCTTTAGCAAATACAAACGAGGGTTAAATATGAATCACATCCGTGATATGCTGAGTGTCACTGAGGAAACTCCTTTTAAAAGCACTAAACCCAAGTGCCTCTCATGCTTCAGCTGTTGCCTTGAACAAATGTGGCTAATATGGCTGTCAGAGAGGGTTCAGTTAAAGCGCATTCGCATCCAATGCTGATCAGAGCCCCAAAAATCTGATAAAGCATTTCCCCCTAACTTACATGTTACATGACATGCTACTTGTTACATGACATGCACTGAATGTACAGCCAATCACAAAAGTCTTTGGAGCACGAAATATGTGAAAAAGCTTAATTTACTCGCAACTTTGCCTCTTCGCCTGACATTTTAGGTGACAGAGGTGGCGGTCGCAGGGAGAAGCATTCACTCGGACCTTTCCTTTGAAAACATGATGCATCGAATGCGACTAAACTTTGCTTATTTTCTGCGATACAGTGCTCTGGAAACTCTTGTGCTCAGAGGTGCATCCACGCCACCAAGCAACGTGCTGAAAACATGAATAATGCGTGTGCCGGCTCCTCACTTGGTGTCCTTCTCGGACTCCTGGCAGACGTCGATGATCTGCAGGATGCGGTGGTTGGCACACAGCTGCAGCGCCCCGATGTTGATCTGCACGTAGTCCTTGAGGAAGTCCTCCGCCAGCGAGCGCACCTCCTTGGGCCAGGTGGCGCTCCACATCAGCGTCTGACGGTCAGGCTGCACGGTCCATGCAACGTTGCATTTAGCACGGCAGTGCACATCGCAGACGCGAGTGCAGACAGTTTCCTCCTAATGCACTAGAGGCAACGAGCCCCGTACAACCACAGAATGGTAATCTACAATAGCCGACAGGAACTGGAGGTGCACACCAGAGGGGTGCATTGACAAACTTAGCGACTTGCTGTTATCACACTGATCCCACTGCTCCTACACTTCCACACAATGTTATCAAACTTGTCACAACACGCATTTGACAACTTCCACTGTGATCCAGTGAGGAGCATCACACTTTTCTCTGACTGCTTCTTATTAGCAACACCTAACCATAACATGCGCTCATGGATTCAAGTATACTTGGTGACAACATAAAATAAAGTCAGTATGAGCTTTGCCCACAAAACTGCACAGAACCTCCCTCTGGTTACTCTCTTAAACATAGTTCATGAAGTCATGCCCACCGTGACATCGCAGAAATGAGCAAGAGTGATTGGCCGATTGACAATTTCTCTTTGACCTGAACAGCAGTGCATTTGCCACTGAATTCTCAGGTTGTCACTGACCACGGCTGCTCCAGAATGAAAATCGCGAATTCATCACGAAGTCGTTCATCCGCAATTTGAAACTTTGCAGATGTGCCTACGCACCCGAATCTGCTCGACAATCTTGCGTATCTGCGGCTCAAAGCCCATGTCGAGCATGCGGTCCGCCTCGTCCAGCACCAGGTATGTGCAGCGGCGCAGGTTCGTCTTGCCCGCCTCCAGGAAGTCGATCAGACGGCCGGGGGTCGCTATGCAGATCTCCACTCCTGGGAAAAAAAAAGAGGCAGAGGCACGGCTGTTGACACGACAGCACGACATACCAGGGAGGGGGCGCAGCCCCACCTAGCACAGGTTTGTAGCAGATGCAAAGGCATACCAGAATTTGAAAAGACTGCCTTAATTTTATTTTTTTACCATGAGCTACCATGAGCCAAAGGATACAAAAATTGCAGACCTCTATTATCAAAGGCATATAACATGCGTATCAGCAAACTGCCAATCCTGCTGTCACAGATGGAGAAGCTTTTAAAACAAATAGCTTTCTTAGTCTCTTTCGGCTGTTTTCGTGGCTCATTGGTAGTCGGACTCGGCAAGAAAAACGATCGTTTGTTCGCTCATCTGTTCGGGCTATTCGCTTGCACTCACAATCATTGTCGAAGGTTCCAGCACAATGTGTTTAAAAATGTTTACAAATGCCACAAGTGCTGTCATGGGCCCGATGCACGCGCACCGTATTTATTAGTTTTTCTCTCAGGCTCGAAGGGCATGGCTGTACTCACCCCTCTCAAGGTCACGGATCTGTGGCCCCTTGGGAGCGCCGCCAAAGACGCACGTGTTGCGGATGCGGGAGGCCCTGCCAAACTCCGCCGCCACCTGCTGGATCTGCTGGGCCAACTCTCGCGTGGGGGCCACCACCAAGGCCTGTGTGCGCAACCCACAAGTTATATGTGTTGCTGTCACGTTTCCACAAGGAACAACTTTATTCACATCACGAGCATTACATCGAAAGACACAGGAAGTGACAGGAAGATGCTAACATGGCCCGGTACAGTCGACTCTTTTAACAATGGACCCGGATAATCCGACAAAAAATGTCAGTTTTATCCGAAGTCCGTAACTATCCGAGACGCCTCACTTTTGAAACTTTGGTCGCGGTGTCTAATAAGGTTATTGGAAAGAACGAGTGACGAATGTCCAAAGTAAAAAAACAAACAAAGAAAGTTGCAGTTTTCCCCGAAGGCAAAGCATCGCTCGTGATAGCAAATTAGACAGCTATACAAAGTAAGGGTAGTAGTTTTATCGGCCGTATAAGCTTTCAAAGATTCGCGTAGTAACTAAATTAAGAAGCAGTGTCACGCATGCACAGGTAAACAGAAATGCATCTCGCTCGATGACCGCAGAAACTCTCTGTCAAAACGCTGGAGTGAGGAAGCACGGCAGCAGCAGCGAGCGAAGTGACCTCTGTGCTGTCTCTCGCTTAACGCAAACTAAATGTAAAAAGCACGGCGCATACGAAGCTATCGGACTTAAAAATAAAAAACTACAGCAATGCATACCTGCCAACTTAAGAAAATTAAATCTAGTAAAGATCCCACGAACACAACAACGGGAGCGAAGGGGCGAGGAGAAGGGGGGGAGGGCAGCATGCATTTCTTTAAAGCTTGCCTCGAGCACAACGCCCTTTGGTGCGATACACGCACAACGATGGTTTAGCTTTAGACACAGCCCACAAGCAGCAGTGAAACTTGGCGCAGCCAAGACTAACAAGCAATATTTCGTTTTTTTTTTTATACCACAGAGACTATTTTACAGACTTGGCCGTCGCTGATTTCGCCTGCTTCAGGAACTTCTTGCTTGAAGCCCCCAAGCATCCCTCTTGCACTGTCATAAGTCTAAAGGCTTGGAAACCGACGAGCAATACCTTTTCATGAAAGGCATTTTTTGGAAAATTTCATGCAAAATTCGTAAAACAATAAAACTCGCCCAAATTGAAACATTCGGGAGAGCTGGCAGGAATGGCAATGCAGTACAAGCACGCGTGAATTTTAAAAATTTCGTCAGAAGGTTCACTCACGATGGGGCCATCACCACGCTCCAAGTAAGGCTGGTGACTGATGTGGAGGATTGCTGGAAGGATGTACTGCAGAGAGAGATGAGAAACATCACTATGTGCGTACACGCGCACACACACAAATAAATGAGCCGATTACGACAGATACTGCTATCAAGGACCATCATTACCACAGTGAAAGTACTCTAGTTACACAACAGGACTTTCACCTTTAGAATACAGTTAAACCTGGATATAACGAAATTGACAAATTCCCGAAAAACTTCGTTATAAAGAGGATTTCGTTATATGCAGGTTCGGCACGAAAATTCGAAAAATAAACGTTTACCATATTTACTCGATTTTAACGCGCCCTCAATTGTAACGCGCACCCGTTTTCCGTTTTCGTCGAAGCACTCATCCTCGGAATGTCACACCAAGTACGGGATGCGTGGACGCGTGTCGTTTCGCACAAGTGCGAGGCATCGGAAATGAAGAGCGAGCGTCACGATGGCGTCGTAGCGTCGTATAGTGTCACAGTAGAACGTCGCTGTTACGTCGTTTTCGACCGGTCTCTGACAGCTCCCATAGAACTCAATGCGTCATGCAGCGAGCGGCAAATTGCCGCGCGTCAGCGCCTTGCCGCGAGGCCACCGTGGCACGCGCGTCTCGCCACGCGGCAGCGCGATAAGATTTCCCGCGCTCTCCGAACGGGCGAGCAACACCGCGAGCGCTCGTTGTTTCATGCGAAGCAAGAGATGACGATCGTCGATTGAAAACCCGGCGCAGACCGGCGGCGTTCCGGTTGTGATGGCTCCGTGACGTCACCCTCGTCGCTCTTCATCTCGCAGCACGCGGCATTTGCCGCAGAACCCATTTCGCACGGCACGCCGCAAGACCCCCGATTCCTGCCGCTTTTGCCGAGCGTTTCTGAAGCGCGTTTTTGCTGCGTGTTTTTGCCGCTAGCGTGGCCGTACCCTAAGTCCAAGGGCGATAACGCAGTCGCCGCGCGCCGTATGCTGTATGTGCAAGTGAAAACATGGGAGGGGAGCCGACGACCGCGTCTAAATCTCGCGCGCGCTAGAAAAGCAGGGAGGAAGCGCGTCTTCTACCGTTGCGCTCGAGGCAGCAGCGAGGGAGCGAGGGGGAGCGATAGCGGCCGCAAGCCGTATCTTGAAAGCGATCTGCGTTTGGGCAGAGTCTAGCAGTGTAGGTGCGTCGGCGGCTCGTAGCTTTCTGCGTGCTGTGTGTTCTCGGCGCTCAGTTTGCGTTGAAGCGATAGACAACAGCACGAAGGTCACTTCGGTCGCTTCTCCAGCGGCGCTTCCACACACCGCCAGCGCTTGACAGGGTGTGTCCGCGCTCATCGAGTCTGATGTGCCACAGCGTGTACCAGCGCGTCGGCAACATCAGCTGGAAAAGGAGAGAGTGCCGGCTTGGCGGGCTAGGCCAGCTGCAGCAAGCGGCAGGATCAGATTTGAATGAATGAAGGGAGGGGGAAAGGTCATGCCCGCAGCGGCAAGATCGCCGGGTCGAGGGATGCAGGGCTGCCTCGCACACGCACGCACGCACACGTGCGCTCGCTTCGCATTACATCGAAGAAGGTGCTTCCGGTTGCTGCTCGCGCAAAAATGACAAAATTTGCGGCGAAATCTCTAGGTGGTCGGAGGGGGAAATTCGTCGTATCGAGGGGGTCTCCCGCTGCCACTTCGTTACGTAGAGGTCTCAAATACATGTGCTTCTATGGAGTAATGGCAGGGAATCGAAAAACTTCGTTATATCCAGGAATTCATTATATGGAGGTTAGTTTTAAGCAGGTTTAACTGCATCTCAATAAGCAGGTTTAACATGCATCTCAATAAGCTATAACACAGCTCTTGTTTAGGCTGGGAGCGGTAGGGTATTTCCTGACCAACAACTGTCTTTCTCAATGCAGACATCTCGTTTACTTGGCCAACATCAGACCTGCATTTGGCATTGCCAAGTGGCTGGTCCCACTGCCAAGCACTTGGTGGACCCTACACTGCCTAGGTTCAGTGATCTGATGAAAACTTCCATATTCAGCATGGCACGACCCGGTGTGCTTTAGTAGCTAACTATCTAAATGTATATTGAGTGCGGTGAGAGAGCCACGGATCTGCTGCCTGCCTGCCACATTGGAGACTTTTGCGAACAAACGCAGCACAGTCCAGATAGACACTAAAGAGAAACACTGAATCAGTTTAGACTGATAAGGTATTCTTCAAGAAGTCCACCTTCGTCGATTTCGCAGAATAGGTTGATTATTAGGAGAGAAAATGACGGGCAAAGTTCAATTTTTGAATTCTGCGCCGAAACCCCAGGTCCAGTACATCAGTGCGACGTCACGAATTGCAAAGTACTTTTTGCATTTCGGCCACTGTGGTTTGGTAATAATTCTTAAAACTTTCCAAATTCAGTGTCACTGGCTTCTTTAGAATAAAATGTAGTCTATTTTTAGCGAGGAAAAAAAAAAAATCGCCAGGCCCAAGCAGGCACCATTAAAAGCTGAAAACGGCACAGCAAGCTAGTGCGCTAATTTCAAGGCAGCATCGCCACTCGTCTTTCGTTTCTGCGTCTATTCTGGCTTATCAAACGTCCTATCTCAGTAAAAGCAGCTTCGTTTTTTGATACAGTGCAAGGGTAATTGACTAACACAGCTCAACTCTCGTTTCTTAAACTTCCTCACACGTCTCAGCAAAGCACATCTGCTTTACTAATGGCATCTCGACAGACAGAATTTGAGGAGAAGTTGAGGCAATCCCTTACCGCGAGTGTTTTGCCCGATCCGGTCTGAGCAATGCCGACCATATCCCGTCCGCTGAGGGCGATCGGCCAACCCTGTGCCTGAATGGGAGTGGGGGTGTTGTACTGCGCCTGGCGGATTGCCGACATGCAGAAATCTGAAAGAGGGGGAGACGGGAGAGCATGTCAGCAGGTTTAAACCACAACAATCAAAGGGAGTTCAGGTTCAACGTGATACGCACTTGGTGTTTTCCACACCACTTTTGTCTGTCTACACTGTTTGTACAGTGAAACCACCGGTTATGAGAACCAGAAACCATGGTATTCTTCAAGAAGTCCACCTTCGTCGATTTCGCAGAATAGGTTGATTATTAGGAGAGAAAATGACGGGCAAAGTTCAATTTTTGAATTCTGCGCCGAAACCCCAGGTCCAGGTGGCAACTTGAGCTTCACGAAATATTTCCAATAGTTGCACTGATGTGCGACCTGTCTAACTTGTGACACAGACAGCATACTGTGCAATTAATATGCAAGAATGCAGATGCTGGCGTAAACCCCCGGTACAATAACATAACAATACTTCCACCACACGAAGCTCGCAAAGATCTTGCTGTTCGGAAATGTGACATTCCATACTCTGCTTCCGTTACAACACACTATACAAGGCCTCACAGATTGATTGCGCGCCCAAACTAAACTAATGCAATAATCACCAGATGTGCCACGGAACCATTACATGTAACAAGATACCATCAGTTTTGACTTTATAGACATTTTTATATTTCCATCATTACAGTGCAAGTAAAATTAGCAGTTTTAACAAAGCATTTCAGCTGTTTACGTAGACGAATGCAGAACAGCTACAGTCACAATATGTCCTCGTTGAGAGGTTCAGTAGCGCCTTCCGCCTGGCGAATGGATGGCCAATGCCATATGTGGTGGCGCTATCTGGTATACAGAAATCAAAGCACTTTCATCGCAACGTCCTCTGTTAGGCCTGGCAGTGCCAGAACAGATGACTAATCCCAATAACGATGACAAAGTATTACCAATATTTGGTCCTCGAAGAGAGATAATACTACTCGCAAGGTTATTTCACCCTTTACGTCTTGCAGTCGCAACAAAGAGCAAGAAACAAGTTCAGATCGAAGCGGGCAGACTCTGCATCGCCATGTTTCTACACTAGCCATGCTGACCACAGAAAGCAAGAACGCTAAATCCAAACGGTAGTGTGCATACATAAACTGCAAAGCTCTTCACAGTGTTCTGAGTGTGCACATTTTGGGCCCACTATTTAACAGGATACGCGAGGGTATTGCGTACGCTATACTAAAACTGTAATATGTATAATCCAGGTGTTGCTTGTTGGACAACCCCGGGCGACTCACCCGGCAGGTTAGCCTCTTCAAATGTCAGAATGGGGTTGGGAACGTCCTTGCCGCGGATGGTGATGTCGTGCTGCTTCCGGTATGCCTCCACTTCGTGCTGGGGACAAAGTTTGTGTGCGTGATTAACGTCAAGCAGGAAACAACAAATATGGGGGGCCGTGTGTGCCTTGAACCTGCCAAGCCTGAAAGTTGCACCTCATAAGCTTGCACCATTGGCTCGGCCAGCCCAGTGTATTTTGCACTGATCTAACAAAACTATTACCATTATTTTTGTTCTTGATCCCAAACACTGGCTCACACCTACTACAGGGGATTGTCTTAACAGGTAATTTGATCTGGATAGTTGGCACGATTTCGTGGTAACAGGCAGTACAAAACTGACGAGGACACAGGAACAACAAAACACAAGCACTAACTTCAACTGATTTTAATGCAAAACGTGTGTGTGTGCATATGTGCATACATATAAATATAGAGGGTTTTCAGCAAAGACTGCCAACATTTTGGAAGATCACCTGTGACAGATAGCACAATTCTAGTACCCGAGCTGGATCACTTAAATAGGCAGACATATTTGTATGCAAAATTGAAATGCTTAACAGAGTATTCACTAAAATTCACTAATTCAGTTTTAAACTCACTACCTTACTGCACATATTGCTATTTATAAACTGTATCCACTGAGACTGCAAGGCCTATCCACTTGGAAATAATTCTGTGGGTAACACAATTTTTGAGATATGCACCATCAAAGTTGCAGTAAAAATGCACTGTTGGTCTGCTTACTTTTTTTTAACAAAACGCTGTTGTATGCATTGAAGAACAAATATAACTGGACCACCAATTATTTCTTTACACAGTTGGGGAATCAATATCTTGAAACTGGTGTCACCCACAGAATTATTTCCAAGTGGATATCTCGTATTCCAATCGGATACAATTTGTAAACTGCAATACATGCAGTAAGGTAGTCAGTTAAGAACTTGATTAGTAAGTTTTAATAATTAGTCAATTATGTATTTCAATTTCGCACGAATATTGTACGTCTATTAGAGTAATCCACCTCAAGGACTAGAATCGTGCTATCTGCCACAGGTGATTAAAAACAAAAGGTTGGCTGTCTTCACAAAAACACTCATTATATATAGAAGGAAAAAAGCACACAGACAGAACTTGCCTCGCCATGCTTAAGCCATTACTGTCCTTCGCACCCACTAAAATCTTATTTCCTATTTAGTAAGCGAAATCGTAGGTGCGATACAGGCTATGTTGTTGTCACACTCAATATTGCACGGTCTCTACTATCAAGCGACAACATTATTCTGGATCACAATGTACTTGCAGGTTGGTACCTGCATCATGCACCTTTCCACACCTTGCTTCTATGTTTTCTTACGCATTCATTGACACAACGCTCCGTCTGCCAAACAAAACTCGTGTCTCTTCAATTGTGCATGACCTGGTAAACGACTATGTCAATTTCGCACTGCCAGTTGCCCCGATACCTTTGTTCAACAGGGTTACATAGAGAGAGAGAAAGTAAAGGAGCTGTAAAAATACCAGTGCTGCTCTCAGTTCTGTTTACATCCTTGCACATTGTCCCTTCACAAAACCACGTCTTCTTATTCACCCCTTTGGCTGCCACGCAGCTGCAGCGGCGCTTCCCTCCTCACCTTGGGCCTGTGGGCGGTGGTGGGGTGCTCCTTGTAGAAGTCCTTCTGGAATGGGGGCAGCCGTGACATGTCCCACTTGGGCTTGCGCAGCCGCTCGCCAGGCTGCCTGCCCTTGAGGCTGCCGCGTGGGCCGTCGTCACCACCTCGTCCCCAACGGTTCATGTTGTCCCTCCTGCGGTCAGCACACCAGCCCTCCACAGTCAGCCACTCACGAACTATTCGCTTGCTCATCGTCAGCCTATTAATGTCTACTGCAGGACCACTCTCATCCACCTGCCTTACATCAGCCGATTTCGTCGTACACCAGCACATTTCCTAATTTCACCACTCCAGCTAGTTCTCTGCCGTCCCCAACTGCGGTTCCTTTCTCTTGGTACCCATTCGGCAACTGTAATAGACCACTCATTTCCTTCCCTACGCATTACTTGCTCTTGCCACACTCCATTTCTTCCTCTTCAGTTCAGCCAGAATATCGGGAACCACCGTTCACTCTCTTGTCTACAGTGCTGTCTCCGTATCTTAACGTTAAGCCTATAATTTTGGTACAAATGCTCGTTAAGCTGTCTTTAACTTCTCAAGGTTTCTCAGTTTCTTTTCAATTGCATGAGCCTCCTGTATTTCGTCAACGCCTGCCCAGTTAAACAAAAACTGGAGTCACTTAGAGTGTGCAACTTTTGCAAGTAGTTGGCCACAGTTTTGGGGGGGCTCATAGTAGCAACAACTTTCTGTCATCGCATGTCATGCAAAGCAACAAATCTGGGAATATGACACCACCACAGTGGAGCACAGGCTCCCAGTGATTGCGGAGCGACTCGTCAGGCATTGCAAGAATTAGTTAAGCAAAATTATCGATTGTACACAACTTATCGATGCCATTGATAGTGCATTATCGGTAATGTAAAATTACACAATGTACCGCATGTAAACACTGCAACATGACCTTGGCGGCGTTTCCCTGTTCCCAACTGCACGAACTGAGCGTTACTGATGGCCAGTTATTGCAAAATTTCTGGTTATATCACTAGTCAAGAATTGCAGAACTATTAATATTACTGTCAATAGTTAACTATTACGGTAACACTATCGATAGTATTATTGATGCTACTACTAGTAATACAGCTTGCTGCATGCTTTACGAATACTTAGCAGGGCACAACACTTGGTAACAATTTTCTTTTCTGCTCCGTTCTTCCGTTGTGCTACGTGACCAAACTAAATGAGACTGATGTGTCACGTGCCAATGACTAAAATCTATAGAAACCTGTACAACCCATACAAATATGTGCCATAGCAGTCACATGCTAACAGCTGTTCCTTGCCAGAACTTCCATCAAATAGAATAAACCATTTCCTTATTTAGCGAATATTCATGATTCCATTCTCTGTAAAACTGATTTGGTTAACATGAACTAGTACCGAAACTTTGCCTTCTTGTTGCTATTCGTATTAATAAAGCCTAACAAATCAGAAATTTTGTCTCTACAATTTACCTACGTATTTAATACACTGATGTGATACTTGAAGCTGCAATTTTGTTTTATCGTGGCCTTATAACTCTGCAGTCTCGTTTTCTATACTGTTTTCAAATTTGTATTGCATTCTTGCCTTTCTGGCAAGAATGCCAGTGGCTCGTAATCTGCAATTACGAGCCACTAGGGTTTTTAAAGCGATAGCTTGCTTTGGCTCATCCCCCCCAGCATACTGCCAACCAAGGGCGAAGCATCGTGCAGGAAGTCCTGAAGCGGTATTCACAGTTTATGCGGGTGCGACGCCTTGGTGCAACACAACAGTTAGGGAAACTCCTGCTGGATAGAAGTAACGGTGCCCTATCAGCTACGAAACGTCTAACACTGGCGTGATGAAGAGCGCCGCCAGTGGTGTTGCAGGAGTCTCACATCGACGGTGCATGAAACGAGACCGACGGGAAGCTGTCTGCATTCGGAAAACGCACCAAGCATCTCCACACGCCGACTTGCACGTAGGAAATTCTGAAGAATGTCCTATTCTGCCTCTTGAGGAATGAATGTGTATGCGGCGTAATGGTTGGAGTACCGGGTATGTGTGCTGGCGCTACTGTGATTGAATTCTGCTAGCAAACATATTTATCGTTTTTTTAATGAAATATTTATAAACGTCTATATACAGAACATCGCAACGATGGTGAAAATTGGGTGGAGTGCCCATATGTTTGCTATTGCAAGAAAAAGGAACTGCTCAGCAGCTTGTTGTTAGCAAGTCGTGCTTATGTGTTTGACCTGTACAAGTATGTTTTTCTTGCTTTCTTGCACAGCAGATTGCACTTGGTTGAGGTGAGGAGCATTGGTTTCCCTCCTAGTTTTGCTGTTCCATTTGTACCAAGCTGCTCCTTCCACTTGGGCAGACGCAGTAGCATAACAATTGTCAGATGCCAACGATGCGATGTACAAGTAAAAATTCCCATATGTTCTAGTTTTCTGCATCCTCACTGGCAAGGTGCCACTGGTGGTGTATTTCACTCATCCTGAAAGTAGTGTCATGCTATGTGCAAACAGCAGAGCATGTGGAACACCGGTATCACACAAATGGTGTAATTTGGGTTTCGACCATCAGGTCAGATCCATGCAACCATGGGACGTGTCAGCTCTTTTTGTAATCGAAGTGAAACTAGCAGCTCCAATTCACAGCCAGATACATGAACAATGAAGAACTTGTACAACTGAAAGTTGGCATTTACAAAGAAGACATCACAGTTGACAGGTAAGGTCACTTTACCTCTGGGAGGGTTCCCAGCAAAAAAAAAAAAAAAAAAAAAAATCAACTGCAACAAGCCGATGCGAGTGCTCTCTGCATAGTAACACACAAACACCTTGCTCAGTGCCCGAAGGCTCAAAGTGGGGTGTAGTCAAATTGAAGTTGCCGGGTACAGTTCACTTGGCCATTCTCTTCGTTTTTCATGGTTTAAGCGGAGTTTCTTGGAGCAGATTCTAACCGACAATAACAAATTACATTTCCGGTGCTCTAACACTTTATTGTACAACAGACGGAGAAATGCTTTTGACAACAACGTTACGGGGCCTACCACTAGTGCCTGACGCTTACGAGCTAAATGACAGGGAGAAAGGGCGTTATGTCCAAGGGCACGGCGTCACGACAAAACCATATGTCGCTTCAAACGACGCGGTCGTTTTCTCGTATCTTCATAGCTCTACATGCAGAACTTACCGCGCAACATCGGAATAGCGGGCGTTTACAGTAATCGGCAAGCCCGAGTTGTCTCACGCAATCATAACCAATGTTTATTGTTCCTAGTGCGCCGACGCCGTTTCGTCGGCCAAGCAATGCGCAAAAGTCTGTTTGCGCCACAGAATCTCACCGAACAGGACAACATCAGGAATCATCGACAGCGCAATGTTTCACACGGGGCGACCGAGCAAGCCAAACGTCAAAACACTGACCCTGTGGATGTCCTCCGAAGCAAAGGGACCCGTTAGGCCTAACTTTATCTCTGCTCGAGCTCACGTAGCCATCGGCGATGAGGCCAAAGGCCGCTGCAGTGTTTATTACCGACCAATGGGATTGCACAGCGAATGGTTTGTGCGAAACCTGTGTTTTTGACGGCATCGTGAAACCGGTTCGCATTGCAAACGAATGAACTCGCCGGCGACCCAAATAACCCGTTTCACCGCGGTTGTGGTCGAGTTGCGCAGCAAACGCAAGAAACTACGAGTAGTCGATGCAGCTCGAAACTTTTTTTTATTCGCCGACTGCGGGCGGATTAGCCGCGATCTGAAGAGGGATAACACACAAAAACCCGACCCGGGATTGAAATGTGAGACATCAACATCAGGGGGGAAGCCAGCAGAAAAGTGAAGCAGCCATCTTACGCCGCAGAACCTTGTAATGCGCGGTTTAGATTTCCGCATCGCGAGCGAATGGGTGAAGACGAAAAACATTTCCGCTTACCCTCGGGGGTCTCGGAACGACATGTCTGATCAAAAACAGCGTCAGTCAGTGAGCGAGAAGTTTTAACAAGCTACTTTTCTCAGCGCGTTATGTGAAGCGCGCTCTTTTGTTGCTTATCAAAATACACACGCGGAACAATACCACACGATGTAGCGAATGTAGTCGATGTAGTCACGGTCGTCTACAGGTGCAAAAGATTTCTACTGAAGGCAGAACAAGCTCATGTGAAGCCAAAACCGACATATGTAGCCCATTGTGTGCCTATAAGGACAATTTGTTTGTTGCGTGACGGCCGGTTACGGCACTACTTCTCGCAGGGCAAGCACACCAAAAATAGGCGTAGCGAGGCTACAGCCATTCTCCAAAAGCGCAGCTAAAATGGCAGTCGTTGACAGTTACGTGCAGAGCTTGCTACCTTATGCAGAGTCACGGCGACAAGACTTTTAGCTCTCAGTTCGTCTTCACCGTTCCGTTCGCGCCATCATTGTGCACTTTTTGCTTCCCGCGTTACATTCACGCAAGCAGCCTTATGGGGAAAAAAAAAAAAAACCAAGACCAAATACTCACCTGCCCAGTAACGCCAGCTGCAAACAGCGTAGGTACTGGCTTCGTACCTTGGTGTTCTCAAGCTACAATACGTCCATACCATAAGGGAACAAAAAAGACCAAGACCGGCATATGTCAATATTCTGCTTTTTATTTCTCCAAACTTCTTCCAGGTGCCAAGGTCAAGTGTGATGGGAGCCTCAGCCTTTTCCACATCTCAGTCCTTGTATACAAGCACACCAGGGCGACGAAGTGTGAAATATCAACAGAAGTGTGGGGGGAGGGGGGGGGGCGCAAAAGCTGGTATGGTTACAAAGGAACTGACCAACACTTGATGGGACTTGCGTCACACGCGGTCTCAAACAAAAACTCTGAGAGGAAGGAGATAGGGCTTAATGGAACAAAAGGAAGGAGGCCATTGGCAACTGAAGAGCTGGTCTTGCAGGGCTATGTCCTCTGATGATGTTGGTTCAAGCTCTGGCTCAGTCCATCACCTTTGGTTGGACTGCAAGACGTCCAGCGTCAGCACAGTCAGGTTCATTGGCTGACCTGCATGGGAGAAATAAAAACATGCAACATGAAGCATAACGTGAACGTTCACAAACAGCAGGAACCATGATACTGTTCCTTTGATGAACAAGCTCAAGTGGCAGAAAGGCATCCAAGATGAGTCCGAGATGCCCAAAAACGGGTGGAGATTTCGATTACGTGATGGCCCAAGCCAGATATTGCTACAAAACGATGTGGCGTTGGGATAGTTGATTTTCAGAAATAAGCATGTCGTTTGCCAGAATAGGCATCACAAGGAAGAAGACTGACAAAACAATGAAGCGTTACACCAACTGATTTTCCTGGTGCTTGATCAGCACCAGTATGTACACGAAATCATAACAAGAAAAACCAAAAACAACAAAGCCCAAAAACCACATAGGGACACCTTTCACATATGAACTTTTTTTTTTTTTTTTGCCAAATAAAACTACACAAGTATAATCGATGAGCCTGTTTCCCATTCCCTTGATAAAGTATACTTCTAAAGATTCTCTGACCATGAAATTCCTTCTTTTTCCTAATGTTTTAATATCTATTAGCTTCGGTTCATATTTTAGATCTGCCAACCTTAGAATATAAAAAAACACTACACTGAAAGCCCCAAGATACCAAAATTTGGTGAAAAATACCAAGAACTGTTTGATCATTCAATATGTTACCATTTATAAAAGGTTAACATATGTAGTTCTGTAGGGCTGCTGTGAATAGGCACACTACTCTTCGGTCGCAAAAGCAACTATTTGAACTGCAAACAAGCAGAAATGTTTATGAAGTTGGTAATAAAAATATACACATAAATGCTATAAAAAAACAGCTGCCACTAAACATTGGTTCTATTAGTTAATGTCGCAGTCTGCGCTGGTTGGTCCGCACAATCGACGAGTCCGAAAAAAAAAAAATGGGCCATAAATAATCACTCAGGCGACTGTATTTGTGTTTTTTGAAATCACTCTCGCTCTAGCAGCTGTATTGCATGTAGGCACTTTTAAACACATTTTGTTAGATACATACGCACATTAAAAATTATAGTTTAGTTTTAGATGCAACACACAAGCAGCTACAAACTAAGTACACTAATGACTGTCAAGGAACACACCGTTTTTAGATCCCAGTGCCTTTTCAACGACTCAGCTGCTGCCAATTTTGCCTGCTTCAGAAACTTGTCAGAACAAACTTGCTCCAAGTGATTACCTTTCCCCATCAGAAGACCACCAAGGGTATAACCAGGGACTGACAGGTGACACTCTGTTTGGATGTTGTTTAACCCTTTAAACGCCAATTTAACTTCCGAAAAACATACCAAAATCGCCAATTTTTTAAAGTAGTTAGTATAATTTTTTCCATGCAATTCTGAAAATATATGTTACATCAATGATTTCTGTTTACAATGAGCAAACTGAGCAGCAAAGTACGCTACCACATAATGGTTCGTCTCCGTGACGATTAGGTCAATGATGCCCAGTCAAAAAATACATGAAACCAGCCGAGAATGTCATTCTCGTCAGTGGGCTGCCGCAAGATTCCAGGCACTGAAGAGAAGGGAAACCGCGGAGGCGCAGGTGGCGGGTTATCGGTGTTCACGCGCTGCCACACACGCGTGCACTGCTCAGTGCGTCACCGTCATCGCCGTCACTCTCGTCGTCATCTGAAGCAATATCTAGGGTAAAGACAACGTCCGAGTCGCTGTCGGACACAAATCTTCTTCTTTCTGCAGTTTTACGTGCCAAAACCAGTTCTGATTATGAGGCACGCCGTAGTGGAGGGCTCCAGATTAATTTTGACCACCTGGGGTTCTTTAACGTGCACTGCAATGCAAGCACACGGGCGTGCGGCCGCCGCGGCCGGGATTCGATCTCGTGCTCAGCAGCGCAACGCCTTAGCTGACTAAGCCACCGCGGTAGGTTGTCGGACACAAATTCCATGTCGTCACTAACACTGCTTTCCGTATTGCTCCAAGTTGCACCTCTTTTTGGAGCATCGCCGCCACCGGCATTCTTCTTGTGAAGCGCCATTATGAAATGACTGTTTCCAGGCTTAAAACACGCGTGAAAGGCACGAAATGCGGTTTTTCATAGACAACTACCGCCATCTAGGGTTGAAAATTGCAAGCAAAACAATTGATGACTGTGATACGTCTCTGGCTGCGGAAGGAGCGGAAAATCGGGCCGGACGAGTGTGACTCGTCGTTGGCGATATTGGTACAAACTCATGCGACGAGTACAGCTCGGGGTTGGCGGCAAAAGGGTTAAAGTACTAAATATCCCTTTGCATTCAGTGTTACTGTAAGGAATTGACAGGATCTCCCAGCATTACCATTGCAATCCTGTGGAACTTCAGCAATCTGTCCACATACTATTAAGTGTTTACAA
This sequence comes from Dermacentor silvarum, assembly GCF_013339745.2. Taxonomy (NCBI): domain Eukaryota; kingdom Metazoa; phylum Arthropoda; class Arachnida; order Ixodida; family Ixodidae; genus Dermacentor; species Dermacentor silvarum. The sequence continues at coordinate 92,343,054 of NC_051158.1, forward strand.
CTACTTGTGCCCACTGTAAACCCCACATCTTGGTTCGATCGTTCACAAACAAAAGTTAGTGAGCTTGCAGGTTGACAAACTTGAAGTTTTGCAAGAACTTGATGCATCATTCATACATTTCTAGAATGAGCCCAAATATATAAACTTGACAAAATATTCGGGAGAGTTGGCAGGCCTCTGCACCTCGACCTACCAGGGGGAGAGGGACCTTCGGGTGGATCGTGACACACCAAGTGAATCAGGCACCTTTTAATCATTCTCGAGCTCCAGAGAGAGATGGCATCACTGTAGTACTTCCAATCAGAAGCAGCAAAACTGTTTCACCTGTGTTGATTTTTGACAAGGCCATCCCTTCTGCACTACAGGTAAGACATTTTAACAGCCACAGAGATGTACAGTGGAATCTCGATGATACGAATCTCACGGGGTCACGAAAAATACTCGTATTAGCCGAAATTCATATCATCGAAAAGCAATTAAAACTAGCCAAATTAAGGGGGGACGCGGGGATCAGATCGCAAAAATCGCGAGAAAAGTCGATTTTTGAGAACCACGCGTTTCAGTATCTGCAACGCCTAATCTACGCTGTATCTGAATGGTTTGGCTGAAAACGCACTAAAAGTGCCCGAAAAAGATTAATTCGTCAGTGCGCAGGGTGAGAAAACAGCTTTAAATCGCGCAAAATCACCGCTGTTCACGGAGACATATTTCGTATTTCCTGCCACCAAGCGCCGCCATCTTGGTATCGTCCGAAAGCTCAAAGTTTCGCCGTTCCGCTTCTCAATTCGTCCGTAGTCGCCCTCTTGTAACAAACACACAAACACAAAAGAAGCATGGGTCTGCGATAGGTAGTCACACGGGCTCTCCGATGAAAGCGGGCCTCCGATTGGCTGCCGTGCTGAAAGGCGTCTCTCTATTGGTTGCTGTTGTGACGGGGGCAAGAAGGCAACCGCAGTTGTCTGCTTCGTAAACCACGCCGGCGTCTTCACTTGACACTCAGAATTCGAATTACTGAGAGCTCCCAGGTTAGTGATGGATTGTCGCTCGTTGGAGAAGAAATTTTGGACGAAGCACGCCTTCGGAATACGGAAGCGCAAGCCTACTACAGCAAGAAAAATACGGCGATTAGCGGGAGAAGCGGAGGAGCACCCGACTCAACGTGCCACGCTACCTTGCACCATGCGACTCCGGCAGAGAAACAGACAATCGCCCTGTGCCATCGGCACCAATAATGCAGTCGACGGAAGATGCGCCAACGGAGGCTTCCGCGCCTCGGCGTACAGCCGCGCGAATCAGCCGAGATCGTATCTCGGTAGACATAGCTCGTTGTGACTAGGCAAAATGGCGCAAACACAAAGAATGCGGCCCAAAGCACAGCAGCCACTCCGTCCGGCCGACGGCACGCGGAAAAGGAGGAAAAGCACAAAACACAAAAGGAACAAAAGCACCACCGCTTCAAACTCTTTGCGCCCAGTCGCGGCCTCCAAGCTGTCCGGCGCCGCGTCCGCGCCAAAAGAGAAAGGGAGAAAGCGCGTGACTGCGCGCTGTTCTCTTTCGCGGCCGTCGGTGGGGCGGCGTTTATTCGTATCAATCGACGCGGGCCGAAAATCAATTCGTAACAACCGTTCTCTAGCATGTTACAAAGTAATGGGGCTCGACCGGGACCACAGAAAAATTCGTATCATCCGGAAATTCGTATTAGCCGTGATCGTAACATCGAGATTCCACTGTAGTAACCATATGCCCCATGCTGCAGTGATCATGCTAGTATGTGATGCAAGATTTGAGTTTAACCTGAAGCACAAATTTCGTCGCAGCCCACAGACACACTGCCTATTTTTAAGTTTGACCACAGAGTGGTGAGCATATTGTATTAATAAACAAGCAGAGTGACTCTGGATTGTTCTCTCCCGTTTTCCTGGCTTACCATCAAGCATTCTGCCATTGTAGGCCTTGAAGGCCTTCATGGCATCAGACTGCCGGTGAAAGGTTGCTAAGGCCGTTCCAACTGCCACCATCCTGGCATCGTGCATGGGACCAATGTCTTGAAACAAGTCCTGCAAACAAGGAGAATGAAAGCAAAGAACTAATTTAATTCGTGTAATCAAACAACCAAACCAACTCATACGAATCGCAGCAAAGGCTTTGCTATTAAAGCTTAATTTTGGGATGTGCTTGCATGTACTTTAGTCAAAAGATGAACACTGCACGAATAACTCAGCTTGACAAAGAGTGTAGCCGCTCGCTGTGCCAGCCTGAACAGAAATTGTTTTCCAAATTTAATGGTGCCTTTGAAGAAGCAGTTATCAAAACTTGGAAGGCTGAGCCTTTGGTTACCTTATTGCGCAATGTAATCCTTCACAACTCGCTGCTCCTGATAAGGTGGCATCAAAATCCACAATGTCATGGGAACAAATAAGCAATGTTGCCATCCATCTTATTTTTTTCTCATACTTCCTTGCTTTTCAAGCCTTCGCTTAGAGCAAGAATGACCACGGTAACTTTACATTCTCGTTTAGCATCCCTTTAAGCGAAATCTAATTGTGAGGTCTAACAACCCAAAGTGGCACACACACGGCATGCAAGATGCCCCATAGTGGGGCGCCCAGGATTTAATTTTGACCACCTGAGGAGCTTTAATTTGCCCCTAAATGTAAGTAAATCAGCATTCTTGCCTTCCTCCCACACTGGAATGTGGCCGCCATGGCCAAAAAATCAAACCCACAACCTTTGTTCAGCAGGAGAGCACCATAGCAACTAAGCCAGCGCCGCCTCTGTGTACGTCTCCACCTCCACACTAGAGGTGGCCACTCTATTCACAACGACAAGGGCTCTCGCCACTTCACCTACTCACCCGAATGTCACTCTCGGTCACCTGCGGGTGAAGGTTGGCGACGAGCACCGAGCACCCTGGCAACGGATCCGCTGGAGAACGGCGTGCAGGCGAGCCCAGCCCCCCACCGTCGAGTCGGTGCTGGATCCGGCTCAGTGAAGACTGCACCAACTAAGACAAAGTCGAGACACCTGTGACCGCGGCATTTGCAAAAAGCTTGTATGAAAGAAAAAACATGTTACAGAAAGCCGCTAGTCATGCCCTGTGTTTTAACATCAATTTGCTGGGGTGGCAAAATCACACGTTTCATAGGTGCAGGATCAGCTCAGACCACTCATAACCCAACCGCTATGCAGGACCAGTGCAGGATCAGCTATAACGCTGTCTTTTCTGACTCCCGTTTAGCCCCCCCCCCAGAGAACTCCATGTATACTGCTCATAGGGCGGCCGCACCAGATGAAATACCGGTTATAATGCGGCTGCTGGAAAATCCCGCAGACAAGCAAGGTAAGACGTGCTTTTCAATGAGGTGCGCCGTTCGAGGAGGAGGAGACACGGAGCAAACGAACAAGGAAAGGGGGGGGGGGAAATAAAATATGTAACGGCAGCGCCACATTGTGGGCGCGAGGGAGGTTGCCTAGTCGACCAAAAAGCCTTTGCTCCGGCTGGTCTGGCCACTTGTCAGAGGCACAGGCGCATTGACGCTCTTTGGCTGGTCTGTTTGTACGCAGAATGAAAATAGTTTTTTTACAACTCCAACATCAACAAAAAATCTTGTGCAGAATTTTATTACACGTGGTGCTTTATTTAAATTACACCTATTAGAAGTTATGTAATGATCGAGGTCGTGGCTGCGTTTCACCTGTTGCGATATGCGCCGTCGTGAAGTGGAGATATCGCACGTGTGACCTTGACTCCGCCGTTAGTTTAAGCTGTGTTCCAAATTCAGTTAGGAAATTTTAGGCTTTATGTCCGCACATGAGCTCTTTACGTTCTATCAGTATGAGCACATACAAATTTGATAGGCGTTTGCAGTAATCACCCATGAACACCAACTCCGCTTCAAGCGTGACCTCACGCCGAATCTCCATTCGATTTTCTACAGGTAAGAACGTATCAAGGGCGAGTTTCCCGCAACCACGCTGCCAAAATGAAGTCGACGATTTACTTTCCACTACTGCATATTTTTTAGTCCTGCGCTCATTCGTCTGCTTCATGCGACTACCGCAGGATCTCGGACATTAACCTTTAAATGTTCATAAATTTAAATGAATACAAACATCCCAGTCGCGTTGTTTCAACTCTCAAATATGCCGACATGTTTTGCACATGTGCAGCCTTTAAAAAAATTGTGTTTTGGCTATAGTGCGGTACTGCTTACGGTGCAGATATTTGCAACTCTGGCGACTTACGTCATAAGCGGTCTACACTGTAACTTGAAGTAGGCATTTCAAGGGGAAATGCATAGCGTCAGTCATCTTTGGTTGAATACCTAGCCCGCATGACAGGAGTAGGAAACAGTATGTCGACTGTTTTACAATAAAACACATTGAACATCCCCAAGATATTGCCGCAGCTCAGGCGACGCCCTGTTAAAAAAAATTAAGCAGATCACACACACTGTGGGAATTGATGTAGGCAAAGCTTTCCGTGCTGCTTGTGTTGATTCATCACAACTGATGGTGATGTTTACAGCGGATGTTTAAGTTAATCAACACTTAGTGCAATACTAGAGTGGTGAGTTGATGTTGTTAACCGTTACTTGCGTGCACCACTTGTGTTTGTCTACATAGCACAAAGAACACACAGCGAGGCGTGTTTGCTTGAGGAGGTGTTGTGCGCCATTGTTCATAGCCTGCGAGAAGTTTAGCACTGTCATTGACTCACACGGCGCAACACACCGTGGCAGAAGTGTTACAACTTTATTTAAATTATGGGGGTTCACATGCCAAGCCCCTTGTCTGATTACGTTTTAATTTTGATCACCTGGTATTCTTTAACGTGCACCGAACTCTTAGTACATGAGTGTTTTTGCATTCTGGGGGGAAATGCGGTTGCTGCGGTCGGGATGAAACCCGCGACCTCAAGCAACGCCACTAAGCTACTGTAGCGGGTACAGAAGTGTTTATTTGATGGGCGGCCACTTCCGCAGTGTCGTCTAGACGCTGCAGTGTTATAATGTGGCTTTGCATCTGCACGCCCTACATCAGTTACCCACTTGTCAAATTTCCATGGTGTTTATTTTTCAGAAATAGCAGAAACCTACCGTAGCGTTCCTTGAATTTAAATTTGTCCAGTTTGTCTGCAACTGCTGCAGTGTCTGGTAGTAGCGTTGCTTTGTTTTCTTTTCCTCTCCCGCACTGCTACCATGTATGCAAGCTGCCACGAGCGAAGAGTGGCAAGGATGTTATTCACTTGTTTTGTGACTGCGTCGGTTCTTCCCATTCTCTCCCTACCTCCTCCCTACCATTCTATCTACCTCCCTCTGGACTGTTGCACATTAGTACAAAGGTAAGCGCCGCATCTTCTGCAATGTTTTTTTTCTTGGGGGGGGGGGGGTAAAGATAATTACAGCAGTCAAGAGGGAGCTTCAGAGGGCATTATGGTGGTGCGATGGAAAGGTACAATCGAGTTTATCGTGTCGCCTTTCCTCTCTGGCCCCCTCCTGCCATGTACCGTATTTTCCACATATAACCCGCCCCCGTGCATAACCCGCACTCCCAATTCCAACAGCCGGAAAAGAAAAAAATATATATATATATCCGCGCACGTAACGCGTGGTAATAACTGCATGCAACAACGCTCACATCTTTGCAAAAACAGTCCATTCATGGATACACGACTACGCCCACATCATCATATCATCGGCCAGCGGCTCTGTTCTCCCCTCTTTGGCGATGCTGATAAAGCTGCATTCACACGACGGACGCCATCGTGGACAAATTAGTCACGTGACATCTAACGCAAATCGGATCACTTCGCAGGCGCAGCTAGCATTCACGCGACAGAGAATGACAGCGCGGCCGAAGCAGCACTCGCATGGGCAACGGCGATTTGGCTATCAGCCGTATTGCGAAGCACTTTGCGTGAACCGCGGGAGCGCTGCGGTAACGGGTGACGTACGAGTTCGTCGGTGCCACGTGCATTATTCGCTATACGCAAAATGCCGACCCGTGAAAAGGAGGAGAATGGACAACCATGATGGCGGGGAAAAAAGTCTTCAACACAGAGTAGGCGGGGGGGACAGTAGGATTTCCTTGGAGATAACGAAAATAAATGGCGGAGAACTTTGTCTCAAGGAGTGGCTACACTGCAGTGTGGGCCCGCTGCCATGATGCCACACCTCTAAGTATAATTCGAGTATAACCCGCACCCTCACCATAACTTTACCGCTAACTTTTTGAATTTTTGGTGTGGGTTATACACGCAAAAATATGGTACTATATGCTCTGAACCACCTTCTGACACGGCGTGCAAGACAGCGACAGCAGCAGTGGAAAAGTCAAAGGAAGAGGCAAAGAAAGCTTTGCTTTATTTAAAAAGAACAAAAATGCCTTAAACATTAAAAAAAATGAAGCCAAGATAGATGTATTCTTTGGAGTACCTTGCCCTCTTAGTACTATACTCAATGCCTCGTGCTATCTGCCTTTGGAATACCATCCCGGTACAATCGTTTCACTACCTGATCAAGTGGCCTTTAGGGAAAAGTTGCAGCTGCATAAGTTTCCTAAAAAAAGTTGCAGTTTCACCCACAAGGCGAAGCATCGATTGCGATAGCAAATTAGCTTAACTAAATTAACAAGCACGGTGTAACGCTGTACGCAGGTAAACATGAACACATCTCGCTCGATGACCGCGGAAACTCACTGTCAAAACGCTGGAGTGAGGAGGTGCGGTAGCAGCGACGAGCTAATTGACCTTCGTTCCGTCTCTCGCTACAACGTGAACTAAACGTCGAAAGCACAGCACATACGAAGCTACCGGCACTAGTTTCTCTTTGTCCACATCACAGATTGCTTCGAAGATGAGGACTGTGCGGCCGCCCGGGCCTCATCAATTTTTAAGTTTTCTCTTCAATCCCGCCTTATAACACCCCTATAGTCGAATAAATACCGTATTTTTTGGTATTTGGGCCTTCGTAGCTCAGCATAATTTCTTGAAACTTGCTTACTCTTGCAGTCCTTGGCTCTCTTAGAATACAATGCAGTCCATCTTTGCCGATAAAAAAAGCTGACTAGTCCCGAGCAGAGGCCATCGAATTCCCCGACGTCACCGTGTGCAGGTGTGGGCACTTCAAGGCGGCGTTGCCAACTGCTTTTCTGTTTTTGAGCCTTTAATGGCTCATCATAAGTCGTCTCACAGGTTTAGTGTTTTTTTTTCCTTAGCTAAACTGGTAATTTACTAATACAACTTTAAGTACTTTACACTCCGCCACTGTGGATGAAAATGGGTCACGTGCACGGACATCAGACACTCACCGTTGCTCGGGGCGACCTTGCGACGAGCGATGCAGTTCCCGTGCGGTAGAGCCGAGCTGCGGCGGCCGCCGCCGCCGCTGCCGCAGCTGTGGTGGTCCCCAAGGGCGACCTCCCGAGGACGTCGTCCAGGGTCAGCCGCTCGAGGTCGTCGTCCTCCTCCAACGCGCTGGCACGTCCCCCGAACAGGCCCTGCCGGGACTTTTTGATGCACAGAGGAAGACACAAAGCACCACACTGTGAAATGTACCAACACATACAGCCGAACATGGGTATAAGAAACACAAATATAGAGAATTATTGGACGTAAAAAAGGCAACTTTAAAATGTTTCTTGCCAACATCAGCATGTAAACAAATACATGCATATAACAAATACTGGATATAACGAAGGTTATTTTTGTGTCAGATGTGGCTTCACTATAATGAGATTCTACTGTAGTAGAGCTGAACATTGATATACAGTTAAACCTTGATACAACCAAGTCGGTAAAATTGGCAATTTGCTTGGAAATATCGTTGTATGAAAATTTGACCTTTTATGCAAATAAGTACAGTTGCCGATCAACTTTTCTTGCACAGAAAGGGGCCGCAGAACTGTCCGCATTGTCGGGCAATCGAAACAAGCAAATTTGAATGAGAAAATTCATTTTGTTGAATTTGGGAGTGGGCGACAAATGATACGGTTTCACGCCACGTCAATATCTTCACATCGGCAGTAGGAATTAAGCGAAGCCAGCCACGCTTACGCGTGCACTCCGCCCCCGCGGCTGATAGCATCGCCCGCAATAGAACGACGCTATCATGAAAAGCGCTGGCAATGGGGAGCGAATGCGTCATCTGCCTCTCGCTCCAATGGGTCTCCGAAACTCGAGATTAAGCAACCTCCAATACTAAACACGCGGGAAGACAGCTTACATGATGCATGATACATCTCGGTACGCCCGCTCTTTGTAGACGTGGCAGATTACCTCTAAAGCAGGGTGCGCAGCTTTGTATGCGCTCAGCCGCGCTTTCAGCCATGGCCGAGAGCGCAGCAACGACTGTCGCTCTTGTCGCATGATTTGAGACGTGTGTTTGCAAGCAGCCGCTTGTAATTCCATAATTTGACCATCTGCGTCAGCGGAAGTTTCCATTTATTGTCTCGGCATTGCTTTGCGGCAGCAGTGAAATTTCATTATACTGAAATTGCATACAAGCACACTTCATTATATCGAAGTTTAACTGTATAACAAAGACGGACATAACAAATTATTAGATATAAAGAAAAGTAAAGTTGAAAATCTTCTAGTTAATATAGTGTAACAAATATACGCTTATAATGAATATTGGACATAACAAAGGTAGTGTCAGATTACACTCCATTACATGTAGGGTGTTTTGGAATATGCGTTCAAAATTCCTTAATGAAGAGCAGTAATTAAGCAATTAAGCAGAAATTAAGAAGTTCCCTTGGATTTCTTTTACCACAGAGGCATATATTTTAAAATAACTCGAGGCAGTAATTAGACAATTATGAAAATCAAGCTAATCACGCTCTAACCAAGACAATCAAGTTGATCCTAATGCAAGACGTGAAACTCATCATCCAAGCAGTTTATAAACGCTTCCATATTGCAAAAAGCCAATGCTAATTTCTGCGACGTAATGAATTCCAGACAACTTTATCACCACTGCAGAAATTAGCAGAAATAACCAAATATAAAGCAAGAGCTGTTACAGGTACAATAAAAAGAAACAAATAATCTCAGACTCGCGGAAAAGTGTTTCAAAGCCCCATTTCCAATTGTTTGGCAGAAGGCTCCCAGTCCTTTATTACAAAAAAAAAAAAAAAAAAAAATTAAACACTACAATCCTTCGAATTTAGCGCCTCAGCTGCTGTGTTCAGAATACCGGTCTAATGTGAGCAGGGAAAGCTCACAAAGGTTTCAGGCCATGTCACTACAGGGCGTAATCTAGTCGCTCTCGGCGCATAAAAAAATTCACAAACTCCAATGAGACATTCCTCGAAATCAATGATGTTGCAGGGAGCTTGTGCAGAGATGTGAATGTGGCATTGCCAGCCGTCTTTCATTGCTGCAGCGTATCTGCCTCACAAAGCCCCTGGATGGTCAGCCTCACCTACATTTTTAACCTACTTAGTATTACTAACTGAAGTGGTATTCTGTAAGCGCAGTCTAGGTTAAACAATTCCTGCAGTGTCCCTCTAAAGTCAAACCATAAAGAAACTGGATGTTCTGATCTCCAGGCAGATATTACTTGCATGTTTTTGATGAAGTATAGTGTGTGATGGAAGCCGTATGGTCAGGATGATACATTTCTAAAACACACACACACAAAAAAAAGGTAAACATGGCTCCCATGGGAAAGTCTTTGTCCACCTTTTTATTTGTGTTTTTACCTTGTTTACCAACAATCATTTACTCTTAGACTCGGCACACGAGTAGTAGCAAACTTGGGACAGCACGAACTGACAATCAACACACGGTGGCTTTTGTTGTACACTTTGTTGTTGTCGCCAATTTCACCTGCTTCAAGAACTTGTCAATGAACTCGCTGAAGGCACGTACCCCTCTGGTGTCCTTTCACCATCACAAGGCTTCTAAGGGTTGGTCAGATACCAATAAGCGTAACATTTTAGAAACTGGAGTTTACCTTTCATAAACTCGAAGAAACATCAATGAAATTGTAGGAGGAACTCAAATTCATAAACCTTACCAAAGAATCGGGAGAGTTGGCAGGTATTGACGCATGTGTTGCAAAGCTACAGCCCCATGTCAAAAACCAAAGACACTGCCATGCACTGCACAAGCATGGAGCATTTAGGGATTGCTGTGGAATTCCAGACAGCAGACAAGAGGAAAGCTAGGCAACTGTCAGCGCTGCCATCGGGAGTGCAATAAAGTTCTCCTTCTGAGGCCGAGGCCACATACTGGAATCCCGAAATCAAGCAAAAGTTGCAAGTGCTTTAACAAACAAAATTGATCACTGGGGTACAATGTCCCAAACTAACACAGCGAGGCTAATGATGATAATTGGAGGTTATTGGTGCAAGGGCCATGTGTGGCCAAAGAGTGCCAAGGCAATGCTAATCAGTCGTAAATGAAGCATGAGCTGTGAAATTTGAAGGGTAGATGTCGGACAGCTGTATAAAGGCCTAAAAGCTTAAGTGCATAGAATATATATGCATTAAAACTATGAGAATGACACGTGAGGTGTGAGACGTGCGTTGGTCATAAAATATATGCCATAGAGTTTCACACTATAAAACCTAGAGGGAAATGTGGTGCTGCATCGCCGTGGTATGCAAGGGAATGCCGGCATATTGTGGATTCGGATTGGCATCGTTCTTGGAGAGCCAGAATGCCTTGAAGATGCGCCTGGCTAGCACCGTTCCGTCTGTCACAATGATTAATTTTCTGCTAAAACAGCACTATAAAAAACTGCTTTAGCTTTATTATTACACAAAAACATGTTTTGTTTAATTTCGAGGATATACTATTGGATGCACAATTCTATGAAACGTAAAAAGTATCAGCTGGCCGCTAAAGTTAGAGGGCAGACGACAAGATTATCGCTCGCTTTGGAACAACTTGTCATCTGTTCTTGCTTTTCTTTGCTTGATGCTGCATTGTAGGTGAGTAAACTTTATTGAGAGATGTAATATGGGTGAATGAACGCCTTTTATGTAGATTTTGTTTTAAGAACGCGTTATTTGTGTAGCCATATCCATGTTTTAGACGAAGCCTCGTACAACACCAGCCAACACAAGCCTTGCAGACAAGCCCGTCATTCCCATGAGAGCATGGCAGCCCTTTAAGAAACTCGCATAGACGGTGGCACCAGTTTACCCTCTAGGTGTTACAGTGAGAGACTCTATGTTATATGCAATGAGAGCAGGATATAAAAATATGTGGGTGTCAGTGGCACTAATGCCTCAGCAGGACCCTTGAACCCAAGGGGCTAGAAGCACGTGCTCTGCAAAAGCATATTACCGTAGCAGCACCCTCCAGTCGGAGGACATGCTACGAATCCCTTGGGTGTGTAACATGTAGTAGTACACCAACATTGTTTATAAAAGCTAAGACTGATTTATTTTCAAAGAGTGGGTCATTACCTAAGAACACCGCTGGATGTAGTGGGACTTGTTAACGGTATGGTAAACAAAAGTGTTTTTTCCTGTGAGTCCCTAATGCCTGACATTCCAGCAATACGTGAAGGACAGTTAACATCGTACCACATTTACCACAAGTCAACAGGTAGGAGTGTGTGTGTGCTATATGTGTGGCCTATTCTAAGTCTACAGATGATGACCTCTGTTCGCCGAGTTTTTGATATGGCTGGCCAGTTTCCTAGTTGTGGTTTAATGACATGTAGCTGGTTAGATGTTTCATTGTCCGATTAGTGTTGCCAATAGTTCCTTAGGTTTTTTTCGTAGAAAAGGTTTTAAGTCTATGGCAGGGACAGCTATAGAGGAGTTCGTGTTTTTTGCTGCTATTGATGTGGCCACTTCGTCAGCGAGCATATTTCCCTCGATGCCTCTCTGTCCAGGGACTTAACATGTTGATTACACAAGTATGTTACACACAGGAGTGAGTAAAGGTCATTTAGTACAGGATTTTTACTTTTATGAAATTAACTTAAGTATCTTACAACACTTAGAGAGTCAGTATATATAATGGCTTTCTGTATCTGTTTTCTTAATATGTTTAACAGCCGACCAAACTGCGTGTGCCTCAGCCGTAAAGATGCTCGTTTCAGTGTGCAGAACATCCGATTCAGAGAGATGGTCCGAGTGCTGCGTAATACGCACCACAGCGAGGCTATGGGGGATGACAAATCGAAAAGCCTCCAACTTAATTTGCCCAGCTGGGACTATTTCATGTGCACCTAAACCTAATAACATGAGTGTTTTTTAATTTTGCTCTAACCAAAATGCAATTGCAGCGGCTGGTAATTAAATCTGTGAGCAGTGAAACACCATACTCACAGTCATTACAGCAGATACCACAATTTCAAATGTTATGCATTCTTTTCTTGACTCTTTGTCTTGGATACGGATTAAGCCTAATTTTCACATCGTCAACCCGCCCCTCCTGTCACCGCCACGCCACCAACGGCCGCCGTGAGACGGTGTTTCCTCGCATGTTTCTTCTACCATGCCAGTGACGTTGGCCGACACTCTTAATGTCGCTGACATCCCATTCTTGAGGAGACACCAATGAGAAAACACTGTCTCATGATGGACACCTATGCCATGACGGTGACGAGGCACTTGACGGCTGCGTGAATTGGGCCTTACTGTGCCCCATGCACGTGTTCAAACAGTCACGCTACAAGAAATTTGGCTGGTGACACTGACCTCTCTTTGACCTTCGTAGTTCCCGCAGAAGGATCTTTGTCACTAGCCAATGTGTGCCATGTCTAGCAAAAGCCCTTCGAGTAACTATCACACCTCTGTGACAATCGGTTGGATCACAGGTTTCGCCTTTGCAGCATTAAATGTTAACTGGTGGCCAGTGTCTCGGAAAATCATAACCTCAGACACTATGCCATTATTCGTGCCCATGCGGCATTCAATTGTGCGCAATAATAAGCACAGCCATTACTGCAAAGCTCGAATTACGGAGCTGCACAAATCTGTGCTGCTTACCGACATAAAAGGGTTGGCCGTGGTCACTGAAATGCCGTTTGGGTTCACCTGGATCCGTTTGTTCCGGGCCACCGGGATCTGCATTAGCAGGCGTCTCAATGCCACAAACGCCTCTGGACTATGTGAAACTTCATCTCCGCATTACTTGGCAAACGAAAAACTTCCACATCTTATTAGATTAAGCTAAAGTAATTTGCAAAAATATGTTTTTTTAAAAAAAGCTTATTTTGTGCAAAAACCCATTTTCGGAAATTGCTACTGTTAAAAGTACACATTTATGAACAGCTTGTCTTAAAGCACTCCACATGGTCGAACACCCTAAAGATAGTGTAAATTCAGCCATTTCCTTCGGGCAAACTTGTGCCGGACTGCACAAAAAGATATTCATATCTCCACTACCAGTCGTATCTAACCGAACCCTTACATATACTCCTGGCACTTCTGCCAAACCATGCCTGTACTGTGGTGAATGAAAGAAAGCGCAAGGACGCTGACCGAGAAGGATAGGTTATATATATTTTGAGACTCTTCAAAACAGTTTACTCCTGTGAAAAAGGCTCCCGTACGAAAGCTCTAGCATCTGAAAAGTTTTTTAACCTATCCTTTTTTTTAACTATTTCTTTAAACATGCTTCCTCCCGAACAGACGAGATGTCATCAAACCATCGACTGTACTCAGGTGTGTTGCACTGTCCTGATAGGTAGGATGAGCAACTTTCTTCATTATGCTGCAGCCTTTCCAGTTCAATTAATACACTTACTGTAATATAGACAGGCCATTAACCGCTTCCGTGCCACGTTTAGTATCCTGAATTCTGACCAAGAATGGTCAACTTCATTACTGCGGAATCCCTTACGAAAAGCAATGTATACAATATTTAAAATGCTTACATATAAAGAATTTTAATCACTTATTGCAAAAGTGAAGCTTAGCAATGCTATAAAAATAATAACAACAATAAGAATAAAGAAAGAAATATTGTTGACAAGTAAATGAAGATTGCAAGAAAATAAAAAGTACTATCACAAAGCTAAGGTCGTCCTTGGTCGTTTTTACTGAAAACACGTGAACGAACAGAGCTCGTCCATGGCATGGAAGGGGTTAATAGCCAAACACTCGTGTTAAAAAGAAATCAGAAAAAAGAAAAATTCGGCAGGGACACTTAGGACTGCTTATGTGCGAGAATGTGAAAGCCTTATGCTGTTTCTGGACCTCAGAATGTCACGAACGTGCTAATAAATTTTATACACTCATGACGTGCCGCCACCTCCTCTCCATCGTCTGTGCCGTCACATGCCCAATGACGCACACACAGGGTTCTCCCCACGGTGGGCGGTGGTGGTTTTGCCGCCCACCATTCCGGCCGACAGCCCACCTTTATGACCACCCACCCACCACTCGGGCTTCACGCTTGCTGTAGTCGGGGACAACTTTCTGTGCCTACTTCATGTGGAAGCTAAGAGCACGAGGGGCCGGCTTTCACAAGCGCGCTGTTACGGGCAAGCATGGACGTCGGCGGGCACCAGCTGCACACGCTCACAAGCCAGAAGCAAAGGCCGGGAAGCTGGCGGTAAACGCGGACGATCGCGGTACTAGACCTCGGAAAGTGCGACCGTGTGGCATCCCCGAGACCACGGAAGTCACATTTCTCAGCGCGTAGGTGGTACGGCTGGGGAAAGATGCCCGAAAGAAGAGGCACGCGCAGAAAGAAGGGCAAAATCCAATGCGTTGTCGCCTCGGCAATAGAATTAAAAAGAGAGAGCGAAGGAAAGAAAGAAAAAGTCGCAGTTTTGCTCGAAAGTATCAATCGCGGTAGAAAATTAGTGGACAGCTATACGAAGTACGGATAGTTGTTAGGATAGTAAGGATAGCGAGCGAATTAACCTCTGTCCCGCCGCTCACATCAACGTGAAGCTGCGAAAACAGCGCAGGGAGGAAGGACTCTGCCCCGCCGCAGATGGCTATCAAGACAGAGCCGCCGGGGCGGGAGCGCGCGGCGTAATCCCCCCTCCCCCCGGAGCCTTGCGGCGAGGCGGGCGCGTGCGGTCGCTCAGTCGGTGCGGAGTAATCCCCCCCCCCCCCCCACCTGCCTCCGGAGCGTTGTGCGCAAGACGGCGCTGCTTCCTTCCCGCTTCTCGCCCTTGCATGCGCGAGATAAAGCTGCGATCGCCGGTTTACCCTCACCTGCTTTTACTCGCACATAGAGCATACGGCGCGCGGCGGTGACGATGACGGCAGAAATGTGCCTGGAGGGTTCATATAATTGCCATCACAATAATAATAAAGAAGAGAAAGTCCCCTCCCAGTGCTTTTTTTTTTTTCCTCCGGCGCAACCTTGAGGCGCGACCTTGAGTTTTCAACAGTGTGGCGCATTTCAACAAGTATACAGAATAGCACCCCCGCAAGCTGCATTTGCAGAAGTAAAGTCTCTTGCAATGTTACGTTGTGCGATTGCGTTCGAACATCTGTTGTTCGAACATCATTTGCAACAACTGCCTGTTCGACACAAGTTTGAACACTGGGCTTTACTCTAAGCACTCGCAAACCAGAGAAAAGCGCTCCCTTTACAATGTCACGGCGCCGCAATATTTTGCAAATTTGAACATTCCAGCGTGCCTACGCGAGGGCTCCACAGTGCTGCTGGAGATGCTACGGACAGCCCGCCAGGTACAAAGACGAAATGATACCAGGCCAACGCGACGCCACTGGTTTGCTCCACACACACAGTTTACATAGGTTGCCAAGGGGAGCGGTGTGTGCCAAACTCTGAACAAATGCAGATGCTATGGACAAACACGTTAAGCTATCGTTTGCACCTACCATCTCTCATGACTACTATGTTAAAGGGACACTGACAACGATAATGATTTGAGATGTGTTAGTAAATTACCTTTCCACAATACTGAAAAAGCCACTCTTACTGCGAGCAAATGCTTGGCACACCAGAAAAGACGAAAGAAGGATATTTGCGGGTGGCAACACTGTCTTGAAGTTCTCACTCCAGTTGGCCGTGGTCTGCTCGGGCCTAGTTAAAGTTTTTATTGGTAAAAATAGCCTACATTGTATTTAAGAGAGCCAGAGACTAAACTTGGGAAGTTTCCAGAACTTTTACTGAACCACAAAGGCCGAAATGCAAAAGAATACTTTGCAATCTCGTCACACTGGCGTACACCGGTTGGGGGTACAGCGCGAAATTCAAAAATGAAACTTTGACCATCATTTTTTCGTCTAATAATCAACCTATTACTTCAAAGTCAACGAAAGTAGAGCTCTTGAAGAATACTTATTCATCTAAACTGGTGCAGTTTTTTTCTCTTTAGTGTCCCTCAAACCATTTCAGGTGTCTTAATTCTGTTGATTGAAAACTTCCTTACACTGCATTTCTTGCATCTTCCGAATCGTAAAAAGTGCACAGCTTCAAAACAGATTAAAAGTTTTACATTTTTTAGTGAGTTTCGCCAAGTTTACAGAATGTGGACTCCTTGCGGAAACTCACTAATGGAACATCAGATGTGAGAACACCCACTAATTCATGTCTAGCCGGTGTAAAAAGCACCTATCCAGCCACCTGAAAATTACGTTCGGTGCAAAACAATGTGAAAAACAATAGAAGTTAACCCGCTACAGAGAACATACTGACACCAACCAGAAAAAAAAAAAGAATGTTTACATTCCCACTTGTTTTATAAAAACATTCTGCCCATGTATTGAATATTGAGGCACAATTCTCATCAGCACAATTCTCATCAGAAGTGCTTGAAGATGTATATGACACATTTTAAATTTCACTACTTTAATCGACGCTTTTGCTGTTGATGCACTATCTTGGCGTACATAATAGCGTACGCAGCGCCTCAAAGGGTAAAGCTCCTACCGGCAACTTGCTTTTGACCATGGAAAATGGCATTAAAATTCTACAACGCAGAGAGAACTTGGCTTTTTCAATTAATTTCAGCTGACGTTCAGGACATTGCACTTGCTGGGAAATTCGTTAAGTGCAGCTAAAGTGAGGACAGGTGCAAAGTGAAACAACACAGAGTGTAAGAGTGCATACTGAGGAAATTACACATGCTTATTGTATAGTTGACACTGTGTAGAGATGGAAAGCACGATGTTCATGTCATGTTACCTCTTTCCTTTCCTTTCCGCTGGACATCGTTGGCCCACTAATGATGGTTTCGAGCGCCATTTCACACCTTTTGTGCCATTCGCAGGCCCACTGAGCCCTCTCAGTTATACAAGCACTACAGTTAAATTTTTTATAAAGGCCCCCCCCCCCCCCCTCCCTTTTTTCTGTGGCAATCTTCTTGAACGGGCTCTGAAGACGCAGGAGCGCGAGAGTTGAAAGCAAAAATGGGCCCCCTTCGCAAGCGTCGCCTGTGCTACGGAACATGGCAAATTTCTAAATTCTTCTGTGCGTACAAATTTTTCAACAACCTGAGCACCACTGCTTCGAAACACGCTGCCTTTTCATCCGATTTTAATTCGGAAAGCGATGACAACGGATGCACTGCAAGTTGGGCTCCTCCACTATCTCAAGCCATTTGGCACCAGCCGGCTAAAATGGATATACATCGGGAGTGCAAGAAACGCTACGACACCAAAACACAGCAAAAAGCAAGTGTTTACTGCAAGACTCGCAACGTGCCCCCGCATTTTACATCAAGGAACTGCTTTGCTACATGGCACGCCCAACTACAGGGCTTCCATACAGTTTTTCTGTGGCAGAGCGTTGCAAGACAGAATTTTGATTCCTTCACAGGTACTTGGTATTGGATTTGGATGGTGAAAGATTTGTATAGTTAAAAATTTTGTGTGCGTTTCACTTTTTAGGTATACAAGCATATATTTACAAGTATTGTTAAATTTTACTCCACAACTTAATTTCTGGCAACTAAAATTTTCAGGTACCATACAGAACTCATC
Organism: Dermacentor silvarum; assembly: GCF_013339745.2. Taxonomy (NCBI): domain Eukaryota; kingdom Metazoa; phylum Arthropoda; class Arachnida; order Ixodida; family Ixodidae; genus Dermacentor; species Dermacentor silvarum. The sequence continues at coordinate 92,360,940 of NC_051158.1, forward strand.
AATAAAGCTTCTATGCCTGAAAAGCGTTCTTATTCTTTTGCTTCCAAGAATAATATAAAATAAATTAATACAACTGAAAATAAACTTCTTTGCGTGCCCAATAGGTTCTTCAATAAAATAAAAAATCTAGAGCAACCTATAAAAAATGGCCATTTTGCCCACGATAGGGAAAGAGGCAGTACTTCGGCTTTTCAATTAGACAGCAACGATAAATCCTTACTGCAGTGGGCACAGTCAAGGACAAATCGAAAGAGCAGCCTACATGGTAGGTAACTGAAGATGCAAGCACACACTGAATGGCAGACAAGTGTGCGAGTGCTGCATCCCTGTCGGTACCTGCGTTAAGTATACTGGCATTTTGTGTCACCTGCGTGTGTCCCTTCCGATAAGTCGTCTTGCTAAAGCAGCGCCTCCTGTCTAAGCGTCATCCTCGAAGTAAACAGCCTGAAGCTTGCACTTTATGAATCTATCGTGAGAGGGGGTCCACCTCCCCATGTAGACTCTGGCAGCTCAGTGGGACCCTACAGAATGAGAAAGGGCACTCACGCGTTCGTCTATGTCCATGTGGGCCGCTTGTATTTGCTGGTGCAGGAAGAAAGACAAGAGGCAACAAGCACAGAGATCAGAAGTGCAGAAACACTCGGGCAACATGGGCGAGCTGCAAAGATGCAGCGCCGCGTTACGTGTGGGCAAGACAACTTCAACTGACTCGTGAATTTTCTGTCAAGGCAAGATTTATACACGATGCCAGGTCTTGAAACACTTGGCAAAGATTACTGTTCAGATTGGTGAACAGCGGAAAGAAATAGCAGTGTCCACATAGCTGTCTGCTTTTTTCATCCGTTGTATGCCCGCCTGCTGGCACGCAACTCGTCTGTAAGTCAGACGAATAAGTCAAACCAAAGGGCTTGATTTTTTGCTAGTTGAAGCCATGGAAGCAAACTCGTCTATATAGATATTTCTCACCAAAGTTCCCTGGGAATCGCTCCCATGTCCTCCCGACTGTTGTGAGCCTCACGAGTGCCTGCTCAAAGGCATGGGAGACGTTGGCAACACACGAGCTCTGTACTCCCGCACAACAGTCCAGAGAGGGCTGTTCTCTCTCCCCAATCTAAAGGTCTACAGGCCAGAATTTGCGGCGCTTCATTTTTTGCCAGGGGCAACCACAATAACACTCAGCGTGTTCTTGCCGCATGCTTGCCCCAAGTGTTTGCTAACGACGGCTTTGTCATCAGCTGCTCCGTCGTCAAATTGGCAGCCCAACGTGGACTACGCTGACAGCTGAATACTGGGGCAGAAATTAAAGAGGCCCTGAGACTAAATCATAGCATGACATCCCTAATAAAGGATATCGTCTTGCAGAACTCAAGCTGCAAAATTTTTCTAATCCTTCACCTACAAGTGGAGTTATTGCACCAATACCCAGCGTTCTCTCCCTTCTCCGCTAGCGCGCTGGAAGCTACACAGCGAAGAAGTCAAGAGAGCAAAGCCCTCAAAGCTCCAGCCAAAACTTGAGCGTCGCGGTGGCAAAAGGGCTCATCGTAGCACCTTGAGGTGGCCTAGACTACACACTACGCAGCCTGGTGATGTTACCTCGAAAGCCACGCGCAGGAGACGCAGCTACGCACAGTTGTCGTGCAGACCGGCAGCGCAAAGAGGAAATTAATTATCTGTCCTTTTGGGATCTACAATATTTTTTTTTACATGTTTCATTTAGTATAACTAAACGCTAGCAATATTGTATTACTGAAAATGCTCTCACGATCACGAATCAGCCAGCAGCATTGGTGGGTCCAGCTGCCTGGGACGATGCTGCACGTCGACATCGCGGAAGCGAGAGTAAGCGATTTTTCCCTGCTTTAGACACCAAATTGTGAATTTCCCGTGGCATGCAGTGCAATAATATTTGGCTTGCATGTTCACAGCAGACTCTACGACAGATCGGCCACCTCTTCTTACTTTGTTCAAGAAGTGATTCAGGGCCCCTTTAAGCGCACTAGCTCTAAACAGTCCATGTAAAAGCACCGGCTACGTGGTCCATGTGGCCTACCTGCATTGCCGCGAGCCGCTTGGTGCCACTGATGAGGCCTCGCCTCCGGTTCATGCCGGCGCCAAAGGTCTGAGAACAAAATCAAAGAAAACAAAATTATGCAGGTACAAGGCATGCGTGGGAATTTGTGTGAAGCGAAGCTTCCGCGGTGAGGCGGTTCATTAAATGCTATAAAAATAAAATTCAATGGGAGCAACTGACGCCAAACAAGGTTACAGTAGCCTCTCGTTCATATCCATTGGGGGAAAAAATACTCGAGAAGAAACGTACTAACTAGGAAAACGTACAATCCGAAGTCAATAAAAACTTTGGGAGACTCAACTGTAGTTGACATCTACTTAGTGCAATGCGATCAGTGGGGTTCGAGAAGTGCTTGTCATTATTGCGGTTTTGGCAAGGTTATGCTCGCACTGCTCAAATTTGGCCTGGATCAGCAACTTCTTCGGGCGGAGCACTTAGGTGGGAAGTTTTTATGTGCCTACTCTGCAAGAATCGTTGCAGTATGAGACACTGACGACGCATGTCAAGCTTGTGGTGCTCAAGTGACCCGAGGTGGGCATTGTTTATGGGAAACCAAAACGATATCAAGCTGGCGGGCAACAGCTTAATGCAATGTCCCGAAGCCACTAGAGCAAACCGTGGCGCTCACTTCGCGTTGCCTGCAGCAGGGAATGGCAGCTACACAAAAACTAATTACATATACAAAACCTGCATAAAGAACAAAATTTGGCAGATTTTCAAACCTCTAGTTAGTACAAATAACTAAAAAAAAAATTGTTTCAAGGAACATCTCCCCTTAAACCGGTAATAAAGAAAGAAGCGTAACTATATTGTGTTTTTTTACTCTCAATCATGAATGTTGCGCCGGGAAATCATAAAAAAACGGGATTGCATCAACGAGGTTCCACTCTTTTATTTTACAATTCTAAGAGATTCCTGTTTGCAACGTCCGGAAAACTATCATGGTAGAAACGGAAAAGCCAAATGAGGCTTAAGAAACTGCTGTAAAACGAATTTCACTTAAGTGAAACTCCCTCCACATTGCAAACACCTGCAAAACTACCGTAGTAACTCAAGTCTAACCTGCCCTCAATGGCAACACGCATCCAATTTTCCTGAGAAGGAACGAAAAGCACGATGCCCTCAATTGTAACATGCACACCGATTTTCATAATTTAAGAAATGAAAAATGCCTTGATATCCTGCTCCCCAGTTTTTCATGATAAAAGAGAGAGTAATAGCGATTCGCTCTTACACTTCGAGACGGAAAGTTGAAAGGACCAGAGCCAGAGTGGACTGAACATTGCTCATAATTGCTGTCAGACCATGCCTCCTAAACACTATTAACACCCCCAGAGCCCCTCATCTTCGGTGCCATCTATGGCATTTTAGATAACACACCTCCTAATTGCCTTGCAGAGCACGGCGGTCCAACAAACCTGCAGAACAGGCATGAAGTTACCACAGCCTATTCCTGACACCGTCAATTCCACTACATTGCAGAAATCTGGCACGCTGGCCTTTTTTTTAGCCAATCAGAGAAGGCATAGCCGCATTTAAGTCTATCAGAGGTGACAAAATGATGATTTCGACAACGTGCTGGAGTTTGATGGCGTCCTGAATGTACCCCACAGCGACATGTGTATTCAAATGGATTGCAAAAACTTCTAATGCCACTAACGATACCTTGTAATCCTTGCAGATTTGGTTTCATACTATAATTTATTGCATGCGACTTATTTAGTAAATTATTCCTTAAAGAAAATGCACATTATAATCAAGTAAATGCGGTAATGTATTAACACTACTACGTCTGCCACTCCTACAGCCTAGGCTCGTTTTTGTACACTGCAGACGTTAGAAAGGCTCCTTTAGAGAGACATTTCACAGGTAGCATTTGCAACCAAAAAATAGTGCATCGCATATGAAAGAAAAATACAGGTACGTGTCATGTGTGCAATGTAACGTAAAGCCACACCTTTCTGTTGCAAAATATGATGCAATTATTATGCAGAAGGGGTCACAGGTCTGACCCTGCTTACCACCGAACAGGTGAAGTGCTACACAGCAGCCAAAAATTACTGCTCGCGCTTGCGACCAAAACATGGTACACAAGTCACATACTGAAGGCACGAAGGCGCACAAGTACACGATTTGATGTAGCCTGCAAGATGCAGTAGTAATATATATGAAGAGATGATTCCGTAGAAGGCGCTGCAGATCAAAAACAATGGCGCTGCAAAACATTGAAGCAAGGCTTTTATGACCCCACTTCTAGCATATCTTCTGCATCATCGCCTGCTATGGATGAAACGGAATATAGAAAGACATATAGGCAAACAAGATGCAAAACCTGTGTTGGCTGTCTCAGATTTCTGGTCTGGAACCTTGGAGAGCCTTGTGTCTGCGCCACAAAGTTGCGGCGGCCAGCCGCCAGAATGGTGTCGCTGCGAAGTCCGCTGCCACCGGCAATGAGGTCGCTCCGCATGGTGTTGAGGCGGACGCCGCCACGACCCGGCCGCCCCCCCATCTTGGCGATGCCACGTGAGGCCATGCCCAGACGGCGAGCCGCCAAGGGAGAGGCAGCAGCACCGCGACCTGCCCGTGCATTGAGAACTTCGCGAGCATCTGTCACCGGCCGACGCCTCGGCGCGCCGGTGACACCGAGCCGGTTCGCCAGACGGCTGCTGACCATCTGCAAGAAAGAAAGGAAGCCATTCAAGCACTTGCATGGGACAACAATGGCGAATGTATTCATTGTTTCGTATACATGATAATGTTGGCAAAAATAACACACTGCCAGCTCAGGCAGGAAGGCTATTGCGTGCCCGCAACGGCTGTTGCACGAGCCTGAGTTAAGGACAGCAGTAGGAAGTACATGGGAAAGGGAGAGCAAGGTTTATTAAATAAAATTAATAAATAAAAGAGCAGGGGAATACAAGCTCTCTGGGGCCACAATACATTCCCAATAAACACATGATTTGTGGCCTAGTGCTGTTCAGCATGGCCTCCAGAACGTGTCCCCCAGCTAATGTCTAAACAACGCGTAATTGTGGCTTCCTTGACTGTGTTGCTTGAACCAGCACACGCTACAAGCACAAGGCAGTGGCATTATCACTTGAGTGAGACCAGCTTTATTTTTTAGCTGTCAAATGGGCACAGGTAACATTTAGGAAGTTTGAGCCTACGCTGTCTCAGTATTGCAAAAAAAAAAAAAAGGGGGGGGGGGGAGAACTAGGGGTGCCAAAAAAAAAAAAAAAAAGAAACTAGGGGTGATTGATGCTCAGTATGTTTCTAGGCTACCAGGCAGGCTGTGAAAGAGAACCAACAGGGCTGAAGTAGTGTTACAATTCTATTCCAATTCTTTCCCTACAGTGCTTCTTCAGTGGTCCAAGTGGCACTCTGCCTACACCATCACCGAGATTGGCCTATCATCGGCAAGTGACAAAGGAATATAGTCAAGTGTAAGAAATGCTTATATCATCACAAAACTGGCTGCTTTTTCAGGCAATAATGCAGAGCGAATGAAACTTCACACACTAGTTCTTTAGCTTAACTCTTTCTTTACTACGGCACTTGGCATCGATCACCGGTGACCAAAGTTTCTGAGCACCTATTTTTTTTTAAACGCTGCACTCCTGGACTCCATAGCCCCACCTCAGTGATTATATACAAAGTAGCGTTTCCATTTCTGCACGGTTCACATTTTTGCTGCGCGGCGGGGATTATTAAGGGCCGCGCGAGCTCAAAGGTGAGGCGCACTTGAGCGGTGTGATGGCGTCGACATCCGCTAATGCGCGCGCTCGAAAGAAAGCAGTTTTGCTTGATCCTGACGATCCTAGAAGTGATCTTTTCAACATTTCAAGCAGTGATGACTCGGACATCGATGTCGTGTTGTTGGAGTTTAGTTTAGATGAGGAAACTTCAGCATCAGCTGTTACCCGCTGGCAAGTTTCATCATCGCCTCCTGTTCTGTTTATTGACATCTATAGCAGGTTCAATTGCCCTGTTATTATTATTATTATTTTCTTTATTTATGGTGCTGCCACCAGTTTCAGCCCTAGAGAGATCCGGGCATTGACCTCAGGATGAAACTCCATAGGGATCCGAAGACGGGGGAGGTCGTTCATGCTATACATAAACACCAACAAATATGCATGGACGCATGTACTTGACAAACCGATGTAAAGAATTTTTTTCTCTGAAGATATGTCTGTCATTAGGAAAGTTTGCCATGAATTTAATTAATTATTTGTGTTTGGTAATTGTTATGTATTTTGTAATTACTTTTCCTTTTACAAAATGTACTTTTGAAATGTGCATTTAGTACTCGTGTTTTTGCATATAATATTATGCTGTAAATTAATCTTTTTCTTGAAAAAAAAAATTTTAAGACGGACCAACCAAGAACTACGCTTCACCATGCGTCATGTAACTTTTCTTAACTCTAAGAGTACTTTATCTATGGGTATAATTCTTTAAATAAAATGTTGCCAAGGGATATATCAACAGAATTGTAGCGATTTGGGCCTGTTGGTTGTACATCGGAAATAGTTTGAAGCGCAAATACACAGACACAAAAGAGCACACGAGACACAGACGAGCGCAAACTACCAACAAGGTTTATTGACCACCCCACGTGTTTGAAGGAACATGCGCTAAACGTAAAGAAAATGGCACGTGATGGTTGGTTGGCGATGCACTGCAGTTCCTGTCAATGTAGACCTCTTTTTGAAAAGTGTGCTGTTGTCAGCAGAAGTGACCATAGGCTCACCCGTGAGATAATGGAAGCTGAAAAGATATCTTCATTAGGCTCAGCTTGTATCAGCACTCCTTCTGTACACCTGTCTGATAAAGAGCTGTCCTTTCTTAGAAGGCACTGTGCGCATGTGCAGCGGTAATGGGAACATAGTATAAACACGTGTGGTGGTCAATAAACCTTGTTGGTAGTTTGCGCTCGTCTGTGTCTCGTGTGCTCTTTTGTGTCTGTGTATTTGCGCTTCAAACTATTTTCGGATATATCAACAATTTGTATATTTTGGAATTCCTCTAAAAAAATTTTTGCCAGAGATGTTACTTAACAGTTTTTTGTAATATTGAAAAATATATATTATTTGAAAGCAGGTTCATTTACCTTCAATTTTATACACTGCATGACACTGTAAACTTATTGGCTGTTGCACAAAAAATTCCTAACTCAAACATACAAAAAACAGCCAATTTCCACGTGATAAGGAAAGAGTTAAACTTTTCAGTACATTCTTGCCATAGATGCAAAGGTTTGAAGAGGATAGTAGGCTACCCATGGTGTACATCATGTGCGCCTCTCTGTTCTTGTTTATTTCGCACTATTGCATCTGTGTTTAGTGAGCACTGGTATTGAACTAGGAGTAAAAATGTGCAACCCCTCAGTCCCAAGACATGCCAGCTCTACACCGACTGTGCCTACTAATATTAGAACAATGCCAATCGTAAGTTGAGAAAGATACTGCTCCTTCAGCAGTATCTCAACAATAAGACAGGAGTGTGGACAGACAACATTCAATGGTAAAGCAGTGATGACGATGGCCAAGGGTATTGGAACAGGACCTGCCATGCATCAAATGAAATGCTTACTTCCGCATTACGTCTTTTCGTTTTTTTTTTTAACATCATTAGCAGGTTCATCAGTATGCCCTGACATTAGCCAGCCTTACATCCACGAAACCAATGTAATAAAAAAGCATCCCATGAGAAAGCTTCAGCCTGAACATGTACTCCATCACTACTCCATCTGTCATGTACTTAACACTACTTTGTCTGTAAAGGACTATGAGTGGCATCGCTAGAAGTGCCATCTTCCGGGACATAGTTGAAAGATGGGATTGAACAATGGAAGAAGGACACACGGGGACTAATAGAGAGAGAGATCTGGATGAATTTTAGAGCGCCGCTCTTAGGCGCCCATTCCTGCGGCGATCGTCAGCGTAACCGAGCGAATGCAGAGTACAGCGGGGATGAAAGACGCGAGGAGGATGGTATGGTGGAAGCGTGAGAAGAAAAGTGTAGCGCAGCGACGATTGCTACGAGATGGCGCCAGAGTAGCGTGCGTCGTCTGGGAAGTCTGTCTGCAGCGGCTGCTGTGAATCACGCCCACGCGTCACCCATGCGCTGCCTCTTGCGAGCTCCAGATTAGCGAGGCAGTCGCGCCACACTTCGCTCCGTTTGCAACGTGCCGCACAAGACAGATTGTCCGCGCCAGCCAATGTAATGTGAAATGAAAACACATATATAGAGCTGTGCTCAAATTTAACATTGGGAGTATCATAATCGTAAGTGAAGTTTTACCTTGTGACTCCTTTAACATGCACCCAAAGCTACACAGGCACTTTGGCACTCCGTCATTGAAATGTGGCTGCCATGGCTGGGAACCAAAACCAGCGAGCTCATGGTCAGCAACAGAATGCCACGGCTAATGAGACATCAAAACAAGGCTGAACCAGAGTGTGAACGCTTACTGTAATGTGCAATGTAGTTCTACTTTTGCAACGGCATAAGCCTATCAACAGAAATGTAGGCTTCCTGGAACTACATTGTTTTTCTTTGAAAGCTGAAAACAACCGTGCAACCTGAGAATGTTTGCAGCAATCGCACAGTGGTTGCATGCAGTCTCACAAGATGTCACCGCCAGCCATCCTGTTACTGACCCAAGTCCCTGCTAGTGTTACCATGGGTCCATTTGATTTGCCCTGCATTTTGTGAACTACACCCTGCCAGTTCTTGCTCGTGCATAACCAGCAGGGGCGTATCCAGGGTTCAACCCCCCCCCCCCCCCCCCTTACTCACCCTTTTTTCTCGTCGCTTCGTGCTGACATGATTCAAGAAACCGATGCTACAATCACAACTGCATTCCTGGGCGCTTTCGTTTGGGTTGGTAATTTACAGTGACTCATGTCTGCATACGGAAAAACATGTCGCAGTGTTTGTCAAGGCTTCGGCACTCTGCGAGGTTTTGGGCAAGAATGCACAAGAACATGCTGGACATGCAGTTCGCATCTGCAGAAGGCGATGCGTAGAAGCCGCTTGTGGGCGTGTAGTGCAGAACTGCAGGCAGAGGTCTTGGACTGGCGACGACGGCAGAGCTACATGAGCAGAACCGGCACTGGAGGTGGCTGATGAGCGAGAGGCAGTGCATCGCTGACTTGTTCGTGTATGACCCGACGTAGTTCCGGAGACAAGGAGGACTCGGACTGGGTAGCAGGCAGAAGTGACAGTTGACGCGCGACTCTTGAACGAATTGTTTGACTTCATAGAGGAACGAGGAGTGGGCAGGAGCAGCACTGAAACTGTCGGTTAGGGCAGAAACCGTGTCGTCCGGCGCGACAGCTCGGCGCGTAGTGAGGCATTGTTTGTGGAGCTGGTCGTAGCTCTGGCACAGGGTGATCGTCAACCGTTCGAGGATTTTTCACCAAAAGCATCTGGAAGGCAACATCCTCTATGCCCTTCATGACATTATCTTTTCACTTTCTGGCATAGTGGGGTGAATGCGCCGACAAAAGTCGACGACATCTTCAATGTAGCTGGTGAAGTTTTCACCCTTTTGCTGAACGCGACCACGCAAGCGTTGTTCCGCACGAAGCTTTCACACAGCAGGGCGACCGAAGACTTCTTTGAAACAATTCGTAAGTGCTGTCCAGGTGGAAAGCTCGGATTCATGATTCCGGAACCAGAGATTAGCGACTCCAGAAAGATAGGAGATGACGTTAGTCAGTTTAGCTTTGTCATCCCATTTGTTATGCGCACTCACGCGGTCATATCAGCCAATCCTTGACAACATGGTCGTCGATGCCGCTGAAGACAGGAGGATCGTAAAGTCCCTATATATATATATAGTAAAAGTACCGCTATCTACTCTTTCCTCCGCCGTCTCCTCTCCTAAAGCGCTTGTTTTTTCCTTTACTTTTTGCTTGTGAAAGCAAGTCGACGGTGGCGCCCCTAGAAAGTCTTCGTTGAAGCTTTCAGACCAAGCGCGCCACGGCGGCCCGCCGGCGACTACGGCTGCGCAGAGTGACTTTCAACATGGCTCTGAGGCGGAAAAAAACAAAATATAAAGTTAAAGTGCGCGCTATCATCATCCAATCGGAGATAGAGGAGAGAGAGAGAAGCGGCGTTGATCAAAGGATGGCATCACTTTTCCAATATAGGGACTTTAGAGGATCGCGTTGGCGTAGAGCACCGGAGCAGACGACAGGTGATGCCTGGGGAGGATCAGGCTGCGTGGCGTCCTTAGGCATGGCAGAAACGGGGGGAAGCGTCCGGCTGCGGAGTTCCAGGTCAGTAAATGGCCCAGTACCTCCACCAAATGTAGAGAGGTGTTCTGGTTTAATTAATTAGAGAGTAGAGCACTGCAGCAAGAGGTTACACAGCTCAGGCAACACAGGCACAACGCTTCGACCAACTCGTCGTCTTTCTCGAAGCAGTGCATAGTGCATACTGCTCGTTCTTCAGTAAAGAAGCAACAAATGAAGCAATAAATGCGGTGGCCGCATTTTAGATGGGGGCAAAAATGCTCGAGGCCCGTTTACTTAGAATTAGGTGCACGTTAAGGGCCCCAGGTGGTCGAAATTACCAAAGCCCTCCACTTGGCGTCTCATAATCATATCGTGGTTTTCGGATGTTAAACCCCAACAATTAACAATTAAGAACTGTGTTCTTACGATTGTTTGAAAAATCTCAATCCCGGAATAATTTCACTTAACTTTTTTGCTTGATTTTCAGCAGGCACCTGTGGTTCATGCTACACATTCAGCTCTTGTCGGAGTTCACGCATCCTGAGAAATTCATTACGTGCACTATGCACTGAACAAGACCAGATTTCATTCCTGCATCACTAGTGCACTGATCAGTTTAGATTCTGTGAGGTACGAAACCGCTTCCTGTTTGCGCCGGCGTAAGTGAAGAACTGAGTTGCACATACTACTTAAAACTGCTTACACATGCCATATCTATGCTGGGTGGTGAAATATTCTGTACAATTCTGAATCTGTTGACGTAAAGGCAAATGACGGCTGCATGCTCGCACACAGCGGAAGACACAGCAGCCCATGCACTTGCCACAGCAAATGCAACACTCTCGTTTGACGGAGCAGGACGTCATTCACAGCAGCAGATATCAAGCAGAATGCGACAACTATTAACGAATAGACACACCAAAATTAATGAAGTGACACTACACCGTTCTGGTATTGAAAAAGTGAGCGTATGAAACGCGGATACGAGGGGAATGCAAAGGACAACACAACACCGTAATGCTTTCCAGCGGAACATGCATTCCATGACTAAGGTGAGCTGAAGTGCTTGTTTACAGCATGTACACAAGACAATGTTTCGACATTAGGAATAAGAGATAAGAAATATAGCACGGTTGTTCTGCTCGTTTACCGTGAAATCTCGTACAGTCACGACACTGTTGGGAACACATGGCATGGCTTGCAGATTTCGTAGCCAATTCACTAGCATTCTCACATCCACTGCACAGTGATGATCACAATACAGTAAATGCACTGCACGCTGAACTACCGTCTGCAACCTTGTGCATCATGGAGAGTAAAGTTTTGTTCACCAGCACGAGGGTACTGAGCGCTGCTTAACACAGGTTAAGTTTCTACTGCACTCGCTTGTGACGGGTTAATGGTACAAACAAAACCCGCCAGCCTTTTGGTACAATACAAAAAAAAAGAAAAAAAAAAAAAGCAGCGTGTCAGCCACTCCTTCGGGAATCTGGGCTTGGTGGGTCAGCAACTGACGTGTCTGCACAGACGTGCGCTGTAAGCGAGCTTCAATCGTTCGTCAACTTACGTTTCTTCGTGACAAGTGAGTGATATTTCAATCGCAGTAAGCAGCTAATTTTTAAATAAGGTAAGTACTTCACTTCTCGATCGGGAAACTCGTTCTCACGACATACTTCTTCCGAGAAACACGATTTGAATCTCGCATATTGCACTACTTCGGTGGCCAAAAAAAAAAAAAAAATTATCCGCAACGCATATTACTTCAGTTTAACAAAGGCGTTCTGCTGTGACTACGAAGACGGTTTGTCGCGGTGTTTTCGCAAACATTATATAATATATATATTAGACTACAAGAACGCACATAAAGACACGCAATTTACGAAACGTACAGGTGGCAGTGATAATGCGTCGAAGCATACGAAAAGCTGAATACAGCTTTCGTAAACTTGGGATACCGCGTGTGGTAGTAAGTCTGCGGACGCGCGTTGCCCTTAGCTCTTGGCGAGGGTCAGCATACAAGATTGGCTGAGCGAAAGTCGGCGCAGTTTCTTCTGACACATCACAGGCGAAATGTTCCCTAAAACGTTCGTTAGAATAGCCGCCAACTAGCCAGAACCGCTCATGGTTTAAGAAATTGAGGAGCTGACAGCGGTTGCAGGCAAGCAGTCCAGACAAGTGTTGTTTGCGCCGCCAACCTAGAACCAGACGCAGACGCAAACTTACCTTGGCTTGCGCGCTAGCTTAGCGTTTAACGCCGGCTTCACGCTTTCGAAGGACCTTTCGGTCGGGCAGTCGCGGTCAAAACGAATTAAAAGAACAGCAGCACACAGGACTATCGTTTACCTACGCGGGGATGGATGCAATGCGCTCTTTTTTCGGCTACAGTGCATTGGATGCGACTTCGGCCAGCTTTTGGGCTTTTGGCACTTGGTTTTGTTTGTATCTTTTTCGAGGTCGTTTGCGTATCGCACCTTTTTTTTTTTTTTTTTCTACGAGAGCGTGTCCACAAAAGCAGAGATTGCGTTTTCCACAATTTATACTAATATTCAATGCGATCTATTCAGAAACTGAAGCCATGTTCAACAGCTATTGTCTGCAGGTTTTACTAATGTAAAAAAAAAAATAACAAGAGAGTTAGTAGTGTGTGTATTTTTATCTTGACGCTCGCATTATTCTTGTTTTAGATATTTTGTAAATTTATTTTCGCGTCTGTACAAAACCAGGCAAGTTCTGAAGAACCTTGGTAGTCGTTTCGAAACCACGGAACGCGCATCAACTGAGGCAGGCTGCCGGAGGAGCCGAAGGGCTTGCCGCACGGCGATAAACATCAGCGCCGATGCGACGCCGAAACAAACTTTTGCTTGATGCTGCTCAACGGCATCAATTTTCGGGCTTTCTTTCAATTGAAACTATAAAACCAAGATGTCCATGGATGGTAGCGAGGCCTGGCCCGCGCCGAGCTTCGGCAGCGAAGAGGCACCTGCGGCGGGCGACGGCGACTCTCAGGGCTCGAACGAGAACGCGACGTCGTCGGCATCGGGCGCCGGTACCTTTCTGCAGCCGCACGTACCCAAGCTAAGCCTAACAGCGACCTCTTCAGCGGTCTCCGCAACGGCTTCGCTACCGGAGAAACCGCCCGACGTCGATGGACGCCCGGCGACCACTGCCGACGGTGTTGCCGTGTTCGAAGAGGACACGCGGAGCTCGTGGAACCTAGAGCCTCCGTCTTCGGGCGCAACGACGCCGTCAGGCCCGACGGTGCCCAAAGACGCCGAAGACGAAGAGGCCGCCCTCGAAGAGCGCGAGCCGTCGTCGTCTTGCGCAGGCGGCGGCGGCGGGGATGTGCCTTGCACCAAGTCGGCCACGGCGTCGGACTCGAGCGGCGGCGAGAATCGGGAGCGTACGCCGGTCGTGAGCTTCGCGCCGACCGTGGTGGACTGCGACTCGCAGAACAGCGGCAGCAGCGTCAAGAGCGGCGCCGGTGGCCGCAAGCGCTTCTCGGACGACGAGGTGACATCCGAAGCCTCCACGACCATCACGGCCGACAAGCTGTTCGAGTACCACTGGCCACAGGACTGCGGCGACGCCTACATGCTTCAGGAGCAGGTGCGCGCTGGAGTTGGCTTCGGTGCCGCCTCCGGGCGATTGGGGGTGCAGTTTCGCCGGTCCTATCGGACGAGTCCTCCCGGACGATAGTTTGGCTCTCGCTAGCGGATTTGCGCGTTTGCCCAAAGACTTCCATGCGTCGCTTGCATCAGGGCCACCTCCGAACCTTCGGGTAGCTATCGGCCCGTGATCGGGGTTACGAATTATAGAGAAATGCAGACGCAACGTTCGGGATTTACTTGCAGCGATTGCATGCCCTGTGTACCCTTGCTCATTAGCAGTCAATGCCAGTGCAGCATTCGTATTCGTCAACTGTTTCTTCAGGACAACTTACCTTCATGAATGCAGGAACACACTAGGAGAGTAAGATTGTAGACTAAGCACTGTTACGTCCCATCTCTCTTCTGCATGGGACCCATGTTGAGATGGTTGTCTGCACTGTATTCTAAGTTTCGTTGAAGTGCAGCTAAGCCAAGTAGTGTCAGTCTATGTAGCATTCTTGATGTTAAGGAGAGATACCAATAGTCAAAGCACAGCGCATTTAGTTGCAGCATTTAGGAACAAAAGTTGTGCAGATTCTGTAGAAAAAAAACTTATGTCCATGTGCAACTGTAACTTTATCATGCTTTCGTTAAATCATGTCGGCCTTCGTCTCTTCTGTGCAGGTGTGCGAGTTCTTGAATGTCAAGTCGTTCAAGCGGAAGCACCCAGATCTCATCCGACGGATGGTAGAATTTGATGAAAAGGAGTTTCTGAAGGAGCACGGCGTTGTGACGATGACCATGTGTGACCTTGGACTGACTGCCCTTCGTGCCGATGATGTGGTCGATCTGTTTATGCGTGACTATCCTGAAAAGTACCAGGAATACGTCAACTACATCCGCGAGCGGGACAAGCAGAATACGGTGGAGAAGCACCGCGGCTACTCAGCCGTGTCGATCGAGAAGTGCAAGATGGCCGACTTCGTCCGCAAGGCCGTCGCCTCCACTGCCGAGTACAACAAACACCTCAACGAGGAACGTCGGGAAGAGCGACGTTCGTGCTTTGACCTCCAGACTTTCACAATCCAGTATCCGTCGCGCAAGATACCAAAGGTTGAAGTAATGCCGACCAACCGGCGGCGGTACCCCGTTGCATTAATACCGGGACAGTACCAGGATCACTACCGGGTTTACACGCCGCAAGAGCTAAAGTATTTACCGATAAGCACGGTTCTCTACGGACCGCCCCAGGAGATCGGCTCTGTCTATACGCACCCGGGGTCAGATGGAAGCCAATCCGAGTCTGAAGACAGCTCCGGGTCAGACGGGTCATCTTGTAGCAGTTCAAGTGGTGGAAGCTCACCTGCCTCAGACATGGACACGAGCGCCCCAACGGGACCCAATTTCTGCAAGGTCTGCGCCAATGCCGACAGCTCAAAGGAAGGTGAGGAGCTCATATCATGCTCCGAGTGCGGGAAGGTGGGTCACGTGACGTGCCTCGACATACTACCGGAGATGGCGGCGGCCATCAAGTCTTATCGGTGGCAGTGCATGGACTGCAAGATGTGCAACGTCTGCATGGCGACGGACAACGAGGACAAGATGATGTTTTGTGACCGGTGCGATCGTGGTTACCACAGCTTCTGTGTGGGCATGAAGTCCGTGCCAGCAGGCCGCTGGATCTGTCGGCTGTGTGGTCGGTGTGCGACGTGCAATATCAACACGCCCGGCCCGGAGGGACCCAGGGTCCAGTGGCACCACGAGTACGGGAAAGGTCCGAGCCCCGTCGACCATAAGCGGAGTGTGACCATCTATTGCCAAAACTGCTACCGACAACGAAAAGGCCGGTGACGAAGATTAGAGTGTTACAGGACCGTTGTTGTTCTCATTGTAATATAGTGAATAAATGAGCGCGGACTCTGTTTTTATTCATAAGTAAGCCAGTGTGTTGAATCGCCCAGCTTCGCAATTTTTTAGAGTGACCTGCTGTGGTGGCTCAGTGGTTGTGGTGTTCTCCTGCTAAGCACGAGTGGGTTCAATTTGCAGCCACATTTCGATGAGGCCACAACGCTTGCTCTTCTGTTAACGATCAGTCTATTGGCTTGCTGAACTATGTTGGACATCTGCAATACCTCAACGCTTGCAACCAGCAGTAGGCGTGTACTGCAGTGTCTGCAATACCTCAACGCTTGCAACCAGCAATAGGCATGTATTGCAGTGTCTGCATCATTGCAATTCTCACAGAAGGTGTGTGCAAATTGCAGTGTGTGTTAACATGTGAGAAGTAATGGAGACAAACGGAGCAAGGTACTGTTGTCGAGAAATGGGGTGTATGAACAAATGATGGGCTAACCGTAGCACATTATTTTGTTTATTTTTCTGTCGGTGGGAAATCAGCATGATTTCACCTTGTAGCTTTAGTTTTTGGTGCACGCCATTGTTGGCAACCAAATGCATAGTGGCACAAAGCAACTCTCTCTCAAGTTATTGTTTACAAGAGGTGTCCTACTTTAGTCTGTTCCACTGGCATTACATTTGCCCTAAGCAGTGCATCACGTCATTGATGTGTTCAAGGGGCCCTGCCACGACCTCGCCTGGGCATTGTGCCCTTGCTCTGCCAAGCAGGTTCCGTCGTGTGTTCTGCGTTGCGCCATGCCCTGTTGGTACAGTGCACACAGTGCCCCCGAGGTTTTTTCCAGTTACGCGTTGTTCCTTATTGCCTAGAATGGTCGGGTGTCAAGACCAACGCTGTGGGCTATGGAGGGTGCTTTAGTGGAAGGCGCAAGAAAACGCCTGGAGGGCCCTTGGCATAAGCCTAAACCTATGCACAAGAGTATCATTGCATTCTGCCCACATTAGAATGTGGCCTGCGCAGCCTGGAGTCAATCATAAAACCTTGAGCTCTGAAGCTGAACACCATAGCTGCTGAACTACCGTTACAGTCTTCCTCTTTCTTCTTTTTTTCTTTCTTTTCCCATGGTTCATCTGCTCTGTTCACTGCCTTGAACAAACTTGCCGAGGGTGACTTTCACAGTATTGACACGTCCTGCCAGAACATGTCCTGACACTCTAAACAAAGCTAAAGGTCGAAGCAATGAAATGTTCGAAAGTGACAGCAGGGGTATTACGTTGAATGTATGTGGACTACACGGTCTTTAAGCTGGCATTCTGTGGAAACTATCTGCCCACGCATGGTGCAGCCACGGTGGTCATGTTTTCAAACATTGTACTGCTCTATTGCGTGAGCACTAGTCATCACAATGTCTCCAGCCTGCGCTGCAGAATTCAATGGCTATGTTTAATATTGTCTCCACTTTCAACGTCTTGCACAGTAGCAGGCTATAGTTGGTGGGAACCAAAGAATTCACTCTCAAATACGCTGTTGCCCAACCCTCAAAGCATGTGTATAGACGCGCCAGCCAGGTTACGCTTGCTCATTTCCGTGACGACGTGGCAGAAGTGAGCTTTCAATATTGGCGTCTCATGGGATCCATGTTTTGCAGTTGTGCACTGAGCAATTTTGTCAGCCGAGTTTGTACCAAGTTGTTAGGTTTGTCGCCAAGTGGTGGCGCGCACTAGCTCAATTCATCCTCTGTGCGCTTCTCTAAATTATCTCTTTCTCTCAACACTTGTCCGTTCTCATTGCAAACAAATGCAGTCGGACTTCTTTGTAACGAAGTCACATTCAATGCGAAAATACTTTGTTATATGCGATATTCGTTGTAATAAAGATGTTTGTCGTGCACTGACATCGGTGATAAGCATTTTAGATTTATTTCCTTATATCCAATAATTTGTTACATAGATATTTGACTTTTAACAGCCTCGTGAATTAACACCCGAGTTGTGTTCCATTTGTTCACCTGGCATCGTCATGCTATTAATTAGCACACATCTGCCTCATTAATGGAACAAGCATTATTTCTTTATTGCCCGTAGAGCTGACTGTGCAAAAAAAGGAATGACATGGCAGTGTAGGCCTGTGCTTGCTTCACAAGGTGTCTTCTTGTAGCTCCCCTTTTTCATTGTGCGTCTTGTGCCACTGGCTCGCGAGATAGAAGAAGGGCTCCTGGACACCTTCGGCTTCCTTCTGCGAGTTGGTAGATTCACGTGTAAGGAAACTTGCAGCATTGCCAAACAGTAATCTCAACACTTCTTTTTTTTTACCGCAGACGACTCCAGGTAGTGGAAACCGATCCGCTCAGCCATGTCCTGACCTTCCTTGGGAGAAACCCTGCGACGTTCCTTGAGGTCTGCTTTCATTCCCACCAAAACACCTGAAACAGTGGGATTTGGGATTTGAGACGCTTGTGCCGGGTCTCTATGAACGAGGAAGAGAGCTCTGTGATTGCCTAAAGTTAAATTAAAAATTAAATTGTAAAGTTTAACGTGTGTACTGAAACTGCACAGCAAGTTATAATAGGGTCACCGTAGTGGAGTGCTCCGGATTCATTTTTTGCTTTCGGGTTTTCTTTATTGTGACCCAGTAAGTACACAAAAACCGCTTTTGCATTTCCCATCGAGATGCTGCCGCGAATCGCACCTGCGACCTCGTGCTTGAAAGCAGAACGCCGTAGCCACAGAACCAGTGTGGGGGAGTTATATTTACCCAAAGTCGAAACCGGAAATGTCGTTTATATCTAACAGTACAAAAATTCACTGAAAATATTGTGATTAAAAAAAAAAAGTCAATACACCGATTATATCGAAATTCCACTTGACGGCACATTCGATATAACGAACATCGTGGCACACGTCCCTCAAGGGTGCTTTGCCGCAGCACCTAGCCGACGCAACCGGTTGCGCCAAGCGGTCGCTTATTGCGTGGGCGCTGAGATGTCAAGCGTGTAATGAAATCTGCAACGCCTTCCCGATCCTCCTCGATTTCGATATTTGTCCTATTCCAGAGGTTTTGCATTTGCTGGCCAACGCTTACCAATTTTAGGACCGCAGGTGCTGTTTTTTGAGAGCCTCGAGGCCCAGGTTGAGACGTGCTGGAACGAAGGCTCGCTACACGTGTCGAACATTATTATGGCCAGAGGTGCATCTGCCCACTGAAACAAAATGAAAGAGCCATTAAGCCTAAATTATGTGTCACTTAATTATTTTAATTGTTTTTTCTTTCTTTTTCTTTTCTTTTTAGCAGTACTCGCCAACTCCTGGACAAAATCCAAGTAGACTTCTTTCCCAGAGCAGTCGTACAGGTAGAGCTCCTGTGGAATAAATCGTATTAGATGTGTTACGCGCAGCCGGATTAAATGCCGTCGTGACAGCGTATCTTCGAAACATATAAGTAGCCACTGTGCGTATATACGCAGCACGATGTAATATGCGAGATGCACTACTCACGACGGCGTCCTTGGTATCCGGTATGTTGACTTTGCCGACCGAAAGCGTCACTCCGGTTGTCTTGCATGTTTCAAAAGAAACAGCGCCAGGTTAGTGTTTCAGTACGTGCTACAGGACAGTTCCATTAGTTTTCTTTGCTCACCATTGAATAGTTCTTTGGAAAATAGCTGCGGTCGTGTAGAAAGACTTGGATAAGGGCCGTCTTGCCGATAGCAGCGTCTCCTAAGGATCATTGATGAAAAGGTAGTCTTTATAGCTACATTTATGCGGGTAAAGCTAATTATTTCGTGTTATTTGCGTTCGAAAAAGTATTATAGTAAAAGAATAGAGAGGATGAAAGGAGTGCGATTACCAATAACGGCGCATTTCACGCGCAGAATGTTGGTCATATTGTTCGCACGTGCGTCGTCTGCTGTTTGTCAGTTGCCATGGTAACAACTGCGCCGCGTTCCAGACGTCAAACTTTCATATAGAAAAACACCCCAAAAAGGCAGTCAGAAATACAAATAAAACAAACTGAATTTGTTTGAAATATTTAGCATCACAAGTTTTTAAATCACATTGATATTATCTTTTCTTTACTTGCTGCCGATCTGTTACCGTCTTCGCGCGTTTTTCGCAGACGGCTGTTGTCACCAGTGGCTGTGTAGTTAGGTTAGTTGGCTGCGTTTTCTACAGCTGAACTATCCAGGCGCGCGCGTTTGAGCGCGGTCTCTGCGGATGAAAGCATCGTGAAGCGTGCCCGTCGATCTTATTTTTTCACTGCCGTCGTCACCACCGCGTGCTGCGTGCCAGTGCACGCGGTGTTCAGGGTCATCGGAGTGGCCATGGCTGCCGCCGCCTCAACTGCTGAGCCGCTGCTCACAGAGGTCATGGTCGAGGAAGAACAGAAACTCTTCGAACAGGCCACAAAGGAAGAAGAGCAGGTAGGACCGCTTTTGCCGATTGCAATTGCCAAACGCGTTTGTGGGAAATGGTGTGTCTACGTCCGGTCTGCTGTGCCGCGTTCGCGCACATCTCAAAACAACCGCGTCCGCATTTGCTCGCGATATTGTTCGTATTGAGCATATATGATAGATTGATAGCTTGGCACGTGTATTTGCATGTTGGGGCATATGTGGTGATCTATTGGCAAGCTGAACTTGTTTCGTGCGTAATGCGGTGGTTTCGTAATGAGCTACTTGTTGGCGCAGCTTGTAGAGCCTTGGAACGCACGTTTTCTGGCCACGTCCTCGCTTTATTACTGCTTTTCTGTTTCTATAAACGGTCGATGCAGGAACAAAACTGGATATTTTCACAGTTGTTAAAGGCATGTGTAAGCGAGGCTCGAGTAACGTTTCGAGTGGTTCCAGGTGCATATCATTCCGCGTGTTCGACTGTGCACGTCTGTTCAAAATGCCCGCGCGTCTGGCACTATTCGACGACGTTTGCGTCTGTCTGGCGGTGTGTATAATTCATGGTGTCCCAAAATCCATTTTCCGGAGCCGTTCATGACAGTTACCATAACAGTTTTGTAAGAATACTGCTGGTGTGCTCTTTCTGGTAGTGAGCTCTGCCTTTATCTGCGTGTATGTGTGTGTTTCAATGGTGTTTCTAATCACTGGCTGACCAACATCGCAGTGCGCGCGTTGCTGACAGAGAAAAACAAAACAAAAAAGTTTAATAAGTACCCCTGCGAATTTATCCGCATGTATGAACAGGCGCTGAATAGCGCGCCGCGCCTGCGGAAGACGCAAAAAAGAAAAAGAAAAAAGAAAAAAAAAAGAAGGAAAACGAGAAAGTAGCGGACAGCGCCTGTCCAAACCTGTTCGCGTCGCGCGCTTAGGAGAATGGCTGCCTCGCAAGACAGCGTGCCATGTGGTGGAGCGAAGCTTACGTGTGACGAGGGTCGTGTGCTGCGAGGTGTATTGCCCGTAATCTGACGTTTTTTCCTATACGTAAAAAAAAAAAAAAAAAAACGCACTCAAAAGGGGAGAGGTGGTCGACAAGTGGTTTCTGATGTTCCTCTCTGGGGCATTTCGAATATATTTTTTTTAGGGAGGTGTTTGCATGGGTTTGAAGTGGCCCTGCCCTTGTTTCGTGACAGAAGAGGGATGTTTGTTAAGTCTTTTAAAAATGAAGGTGCGCTTTTTGGATAACCCTTCACACTACGAAAACAAAAATGATTAGTGGTCACTAGTGACTTGCGCTAGTTCACTAGTAATAAACCAGTGAACATAAACATTCGGCATTCTCTGTGCCATTGAATCTGTGCTGGTATCCAGAACTTGATCTTACTGTGACGGGGAAGAATTGTGATCACCTCAAGACTGTACTCAGACCAGTACAGTATTTGTCAAAAGACATGGGCGACGTTGCCTGCGGCCACCGTGCTGACTACAGGCTGCTTGGGGGTTGTCGTTCTTTCTTAGTCAAGGTCTTACGTGCTGTTTCTCCTTCCAAAATGGAGCACCAGCTAGCCCAGCGTCGATCCCTTACGCTTAGGGGAGCTCCTGAGTTATGTAAAAAGCTCCAGCATCCTGAGGAATGAAGAGAACTCGTACACATTGTCTAGATGTCTAGAGTGTGAAGAGCGACCTGGGAACCGCAGTGCACAGCCAAATGACGCATATGGTGAAGGCGTGTAGTAGATACTTTTGACAAAGGCTGTAGCTTCCTATCTCGGCACATGATTGGTGCCAAATCTGGTATACGCTGTTGCTATAGTTATTGAAAGAGAGAACACCCCTCATAAGTTACAAAAATTTTCAGCAGGAATTCTTAAAAATGCCCTTTGGTTATGAGGCATGTGCAAGAGCACAATGCTTAGTTTGTTGCCTGAAATTTCTGCTGGAAAGGACTTGTGGTGGTGAGTTTGTTCTCATGTGAGGAAGGTGTAAGAGCATTTGCAGCTAAAGCTGAAGTCCAGTGTGACTATGGTAGTCCAGGTGCTACTAAATTAGCAAGGCCCACTGAGCTCCAGAGACACTCCCTCGCCAGCATGGAGTTTCCTACAAAAATGACTTTTGAAAGGCTTTTTCTGGCTTCAAACGGTCTTGTGACTTTGGAGAGTCACCATATTAAAGGAAATATTCTCTTATGAATGTGGAAGTTTGCAATGATAATGGGCATATCGCTAATCAATAATGGGCAGACCTTGTTGTGTTTAGATGTGTAGAAAACTGTGAGTGCGTGGGAGCTTGGAAATATAAGCATAATAGGTGCTATCCAAATCCAGTGACCACGTTTCTCGGAGTAACACGACGCATCTCGTAGGCAATGCTCTTGCGGACTGTATGCACCGCAATCATTTGCTGAGCCAGAAACATGTCATAGCTGCCATGCTTTAGACAACCACCTATAAGTAACCACCTATAAGCGCAAATCTTAGACAAATCCATGTACTAACCATCATTCCCATGATACCTGAACGATCACAAAGCCAGAATGTAATTTTTCTAGGAAACCTTGTTTGACCACTACCTCCCTCGTGACGGAAGTAGTCAAACCTAGATATAACGAACTTCGATTTAGCGAAATTCATGATGTAACAAACTATTTTTATTTGCCCATCTTAGCTCTATTCATTTAACGAAACCTCAATAAAACGAAATTCTCAATATAACGAAGTTTTTCGCTGCAAGTACAACTTCGTTATATTGAGGTTTGACTGTAATTTGAGATTGCTAGGAAGAGAGGATGTTGGACGGGGGGCTGGTGGTGACGAAGGCTAACCTCGGTGCTGTTATATTCCACGTTTGTACATGCAGCGTGCCCTGAGTCGTCAGGAGCAGCAGGCGGCAGATCGCGAGGCGTGCCTCGAGCGGCTCAAGAAGCTGCTGCGTGCCACAAACATCTACTCGCAGTTCCTCATCGACCGCATTGAGAAGCAGAATGCAGAGAGGACTGCCCAACAGCAGCGACATAGCCGTGGCAAGAAGACACCAGAGGGAGCCTCGGCTGAGGAGCAGCAGCAGGTATGCATCAACTTCTTTTAATGCTAAAGCATTATATGCCCCATGAAGCAGAACATCCAGCGTCTGTCCGGCGTTATGACATCCGGCGGTACCAAAACCCACGTGACCAAGTGATGACGTCACGTTTCAATTTCGCTTAAAACCGACCTGGCCCACATCCAAAATTGACATGGCCCGCCCTCAAAATTAACTTTGTGCCCGATTCGAGCACATGACCAAGTGATCACGTCATGTGACCAAGTAAGAACCTGAATTTGCAAGGTCGCATGACCGAGTGGTGATGGGAGGTGACAATGTCGCGTGACATGGAGCTCGATATATTCGCCACGCCCAGAATGCTTTTGCATTCAATGCACGTAAGGAGCCTTAAGTGCCTGTGTAAACTTTTCTTTTCCTTAACCTTCTGTGACTTGAGTAGCGGTCAGAGGGATAATAGCTTTTCAGATTGGTTCTCGTGACCACCGAGTGGCCTGAAAATGCTAAAATTCCGTTTGGGGTTAATTGCCACATTTGTCTGCTTGAAGCAGCAACTCCATGTGCTTGGACAAATCAACTGTTTCCTCACGTTTGTTGTACGATGAGTGACGTATAAACAACTCGCGCACTTGGCCCGTAGATGACATTTATCGACCGACATTTGTGCTTGCCGCCATTGTGGTTCAGACATTGTGGCCAAGTGTTGCTTGAATTTCTGTGCACGAGTTGTCCCCGTAGGGAGCTAGATTCGTGGTTCGCGGTTTTTGGCACTGTCCGGTTCTTCACCGTCACTGCAAGGCAACACAAGTGTAGGGACGATCAGAAGCAAGCGCGTAATTACCGAAGCAGCCCAAACGGATAAGGAAGAGCGCATGTTCATCAGTAAGACATTGATGGCCCTGCCTGACAAGTAACTGCGATTCTTGGGCAGCACACGCAGTAGGCGATTGTGTGATTGTATAGAGTTTCTTAACCCTTTGTTGGACAGCGGGACATATACGTCCCACTTTTCATTTCACGTTCTCGGTGCTGTCACTCTTTAAGAGAGCGCGCTCTACTACATACAAGCAACTAACTCTATCTATTGAGTATACCACAACATTCTGTATGCACTTTTATAGTGTTTCAGCTAAGTGGAAGCACGCAAAAAGACATGTAGCAGTTTTTTTTTTTTTATGTCCGGTTTTCCGTTTTTCTGTGTTCTTGTGAGCTACTTTCAAGCAATCAAAAACTGTCTGGTGAGTAAATCTTGTGTTTCTTGCATTACAGTAACCACTTACAAACTATCACTTATAATTTGTGATGTTTAGCGTGCATAGATAAACGGAACGTTGTTTACGAAAACCAGTGTGATTCACCTGTTC
Organism: Dermacentor silvarum; assembly: GCF_013339745.2. NCBI lineage: Eukaryota > Metazoa > Arthropoda > Arachnida > Ixodida > Ixodidae > Dermacentor > Dermacentor silvarum. The sequence goes on from NC_051158.1 coordinate 92,385,492, forward strand.
CAGGTTAGCCTTACCGTATAGCGTGCGGGCTGTTCGGTCTGTACTGATTGCTTCTTTCTTTTCCTAAAGAAGAAGCGTCTCACTGCTCAATGAGCACTTTAATTATTCTGGTGCTTGTCAGAGAACTCTAACAACAGTGACGATGAGCATCGTTCGGAGAACCTTCCGGAGGGTTCTCCGGAAGCATCGATTCGCTGGAAACACTCGCCACCCAAACTTGACAGGCACGCGATGGCGGTGCCGCTGGTGGTCAACTAGCAAAAAAGAAGTCCGCACGAAGTATGTGTGCAACGTTCCGCTGTGTGCAACTTGCTTCGCACCATTTCACAAAAAAATTTGAACTGCCTCAAGTGGACAGCAGGACATACGAGTCCCACTTGATCAAAGTGACCTAACTGGAGAGTGGGACATACAGGTCCCACTTTTTTTCTCAGAATAAAACACTTCTCGGCATTCGGATTGGTTTTTATGGAATCATGAAGTGATCAAAAGCTCGCTAAAAATCTCTTACACAATATAACAATTGTTTCCTCGTTGTGTCCAACAAAGGGTTAAAATGTTATGCGAAAAATATTTTGATATCATTCTGTACACTCGGTATATAAATTTCGCATACGTGCCATTAAATAATAGGTTGTAATTAATCAAATTTCAGAGCAATCCTGTTTTTCTAAATGCAGAAGGGTGAAGGACTCTGTGCACGTGCATAACCTCTGCGAAATGTGGCATTTATAGCGCAACATTTTGTTGAATATGATCGGTTTGCTAAGTCGCAAAGCCATTTAAAGCCAGAAGCACGAAGTTTAGCCTAATTGACGTATTAACGATCATTTTCATGCTGGTTGAACTGCCCTGCTCGCAGCTGCCGCAGTCTTTTGTAGGAAACTCTGTTGCCTGAAACGTGCGTTTTGGCAATGCTGGTAAGGACGACTGAGCGTGGTGCCATGCTCTGTTGTGGCAGGACTCGTTTGTGACGTTCTTTTCACCTTGCAGCCAAGCCGAGCCACCAGCAGGTCGACCAAGAAGCAGAGCAGCGCTGAACCCCCAAAAACCCCAAGTCGAAAGAGGAAGGCTTCGCCCAATTCGCAGGGTAAGTTAGACAGGGGCTGGTGCGATAGTGTGAACGTAACGCGATTTAGCGGTAACAAATTCAGGCGGGAGCTAGCAAGTGTCCGAGCTAATTGAGTCCTTACTCTGCAGAGATGCTTGCAACATATTCATGCTGCTTCAGCTGTTGAGAACCAGCTGCTGAGTTTTAATTAATAAGTTCAAATACGTGCCTTCGAGGAGCGACATCAGGTTTTGCTCTCCTCGTAAAGCCAAGCGTACTTTATGAAGTACACTGTTGTAGTACAGCAGAAAGTTGGGCGAGTTGGTTTAGCTTCACAGTGGTAAAAGCATAACTTTAGCACATATGGACAGTCTTCTGTTCATGTGCGTTAAAGTTGTGCTTTTACCACCATGAAACATTGTAGTGTTTCAAATAATAATAAAAAAATAATGATAATTATAATCGAATCTCAATAATTCGAACTTGAAAGGGCCCGAAAATTTGTTCGAATTAAAGGAAGGACTTATTCTTGAATTATTCGTGCACCATAGCATGATGTACTAACATTGCGAGGCAATATCACGTCGTGAAATATCACGGCGCGCAAGTACACAGCGAGCGAGGACCGCGAAACTGCCTATGCTGGCCAACGCTCTCTTCCCAATAACGGGAGAAAATGAAACTTAAGGGCTACGCTGGTGCCGAGTTGGCGGCACGCGCGCCCGCGGAGACTATGGAAGGTGAAGGAGGAGGGCGGCAGGGAAGCGGATTTGGCCTCAGCAACTCCGCCGCTTTGGTGGCTCCCCTTGCCCTCCCTCTCAACTCCCTCGTAACTCCCTCACTTTCGAATGTCTCCGTGCGCACCCGCCGCCGTCCTGGCAGCTTAGCCCGCTCCCTGAAGTTTAGTTTTCTGCCGTTATCGCAGAACGCAATGCGGAAACGGCGACCTTGCCATTTGTGAGAGGGTGAAATTTCTGCTGCGTTATTATTTTTTTTTCTTTGCTCGCTGGCGTTGAGGGGTCTCTCCTAGGCTCTCGCTCTATGGCGGGATCGAAGCAATGCTAGTCGGAGGCACCGCCGCGTGATTTAGCGCGCTGCTGAGAGCATTGTTGAAGCGCAGTATGTTCAAATTAACCGTCGCAAATGCTTGCGCGTTCGAATTACCGGGCGGTTTCGCCCATTGGAACATGCATAACTTTGACAGGACCACAGCGTCAGTTCGAATAAACCGGAAGTTCGAATTAAGCGTGTTTGAAGATCCGACTGTACTTAAATCTCTCGCAATGCAGTTGCCATGTGAAGAGGTCATTGGGTTCTAAATATCATTAAAATCTGACTGGTCTATTTTTCTTGACCCTCAGAAGAAACTTAAGGGGTCAAAATTAATCCAGAGATCCACCACCCCATTAGTGGTGCCTCTCGAAGACTGTGAGTTGCCTTGGAACATTAAACCGCATACCGTATTTTCCGGTGTGTAAGCGGTTTATTTTAATTTTTTTTTAGAATTTTTGTCTGTGTGCCTTATAGAACGGTGCAACTTGCATACTTTTTTTATTTTTCGGAAAAACTGCTGTCAGAATCCAATTTGAGGCTATGGCCACGCGAAGCGCGCTGTGTTGACCTCCTCTGACAGTTGCTACGAGTTGTGTGCGCGCTACGGAGGTACCGGGTTCTTCTTGTTAGTATCGAGTTGCTAGTGCCGTGGGAGAACGACGGAGCAGCAACGTAAGCGCCGGCAGGCTGACCGCGCGTCGAAAGACCTCGAAGTCGTCGCATCTGCAGACTGCTTTCAAGATATGGCGCGCGCTGCTGCGCGAACTTCGCAGTTGCTACCAGAGTACAAACCACACCCCCTCCCTCCCCCGCTGCCTTCCGGCTTTCCTCCCTTGTGCGTGATTCGGCTCACCGTCGCGCGCTTTCACTCGCATATACAGCATGCGGGGACGATGTTATCGCCTTTGGACTTCATACAGAACATCGCGGCGACCACGACAGCACAAATGCGCCTGGAGTGTCCATATCATTGCTATTGCAATTATATAGGAATGGCACCCATATGCTTTGGCATGACCCGCGTTCACGAAGTGAAATGTCACTAATATTTTTAAATCGCTGGTCGAATGAACAGGTGTGTCTTATACACCAGTGTGACTGATATACATTTTCTTTAGAAAAAATTGCCATTATGCGGGGGGTGGGGTGCGACTTATAGACTGGAAAATACGGTAATTTATTTAACTGTGCGTTGTTTACCATGTACAGTGGAATCTGGATGATACGAATCTCACGGGGTCACGAAAAATATTCGTACTAGCCGAAATGCGTATCATCGAAACACAATTAAAGCTAGCTAAATTATGGGGGGATGAGGGGATCAGATCGCGAAAATCGCAAGAAAAATTGATTTTTGAAAAGCATGCGTTTTGGTATCTGCAACGCCTAATCTATGCTGTATCAAAATGGTTTGGCTGAAAACGCACTAAAAGTGGCCGAAAAAGATTTATTCGTCAGTGCGCAGGGCGAGAAAACAGCTTTAAATCGCGCAAAATCACCACAATTCAAGGAGACATATCTCGTATTTCCCACCACCGAGCGCCGCCATCTTGGTATCGTTCGAAAGCTCAAAGTTTCGCCGTTCCGCTTCTCAACTCGTCCGTCGTCGCAATCTTGTAACAAATGCGCAAACTCAAAAGAAGCGCGGTTCTGCGATAGGTAGTCACACGGGCCCTCCGATGAAAGCGGGCCTCCGATTGGCTGCCGTGCTGAAAGGCGTCTCTCCATTGGTTGCTGCTGTGGCAGGGGCAAGATGGCAACCGCAGTTGTCTGCTTCGTAAACCACGCCGGCGTCTTCACTTGACACGCAGAATTCGGATTACTGAGAGCTCCCAGATTAGCGATGGATTGTCGCTCGCTGGAGAAGAAATTTTGGACGAAGCATGCCTTCGGAATACGGAAGCGCAAGCCTCCTACGGCAAGAAAAATACGGCGATTAGCGGGAGAAGCGGAGGAGCACCCGACTGAACGTGCCGCGCTACCTTGCACCGCTGATTACGTGCCGCGCTATCTTGCACCGTGTAACTCTAGCAGCGAAACCGACAATCGCCCTGTGCCATCGGCACCGATAACGCAGTCGACGGAAGACGCGCCAACGGAGGCTCCCACGCCTCGGCGTACGGCCGCGCGAATCAGCCGAAATCGTATCTCGGTAGAAATAGCTAGCTGCGACTAGGCAAAATGGCGCAAACACAAAGAACGCGGCCCGAAGCACTGCCGCCACTCCGTCCGATGGGCGGCCGCCGAAAAGGAGCAAAAGCAACAAAAGCGCCACTGTTTCAAACTCTTCGCGCCCAGTCGCGGCCTCCGCGCTGTCCGGCGCTGCGTCCGCGCCTCCGCACCAAAAGAGAAAGGAGAAAGCGCGTGATTGCGCGCTATTCTCTTTCGCGGCCGTCGGTGGGGCGGCGTTTATTCGTATCAACCGACGCGGGTTGAAAATCGATTCGTAACAACCGTACTCTGGCACGTTGCAAAGTAATGGGGCACGGCCGGGACCACAGAAAAATTGTATCATCCGGAAATTCGTATTAGCCGTGATCGGTATCATCGAGATTCCACTGTAGTACTACAAAGAATGGGATACGTGTGATGACAATGGGTGCTGCAATGGGGTTGTGCACTCTTCGTGTGCAGTGATTGCTTTTGAAACTTTTATGCATGTTGTAAGCATTTTTTTTTTATTTGTAAAAACTAGTTCACGTTGGGTGTTTGTTCTGCTTGAATTTTTGCTCTCTCCTACTTGTATGCTGCACCGGTAACCACGTTTCACAATATTGCTGTAATCCATCTAGCTCAGGTTTATTTATAATAATAATAATAATAATTATTATTATTATTAATAATAGTGAGGTGACCTAGTCATTTTGAGTGGTGATGGCCGCTTTTCCTTGTACAGAAAAAGAGAGAGAAAATGTAAATGTGCGTAACGGCATCAAATAGGCTGAAGGGAGTAGCCCTTGTCAGGTTGTGCTGCTGACACTGTTATAAAAAAAAAAAGGCGCCTATTTTGTTCTCTTTTTCTCCCCCTCTTTGGCGGGCAGGGACCAAGGCCAAGACGGCTCTGCTGGACCTGGCAGCTGCTACCCCACCGTCTTCTCAGGTTAGTTCTTGTGGATTGCCACACCTCATTTGGCCTCGTTGCGTTTAGTTAGTGAAGTCGAGTGCGCCTCTACAATGAAATTATCTGTATAATGAAGGAATAATTGTGTCCCGGTTCTGTTGTGAGCTGTGCGGTGTGCGACCTTTACAACTACTAAGTGACCTGCATAAAGAATGATTTAGGAGGTCCCAAGCACTTCCTTGTGAGGGCTCGCTGACAGACCCATCTCAATTGAGAAACGTATTTGGCTGTGGAGCACATTGCTCAGTACTCAGCTTCCTGGCCAGGTAACCGCAGTGGTGCATGTCCCGAAACTTGTCACCTCTGGCTTAACTTGATTGCTCACTCGGCTTGTAAGTTGCTCCTCGGAGTGCAAGCGCCATTTCTGGTGCGTGCTTTTGCAATGGAAAGAATTTAATTATAGCATGTCTTCTGAAAGTGGTGCTCGGGGGGGGCGGGGTCAAATGACTCGTTTCTATTGAGCACGTGAGCTCCCTTTCTGTTGGCTTCTGTGCGGCAAACACATGGGGTGCATCTTCCCAGTGGGTACATCAAGCTGCGGATGTCGTTGTCTCCTCCATAGTCGTTGCTGTGCTGTTGTCATCGTGAATATGTCGCTAACAATGCTAACCGAATGTTGGGCTGATTGAGACGAAACTTTGGATCAGCACCCATCTCACTAAAACTTACTCTATACTCGTCCGCCGAAAATTAGCATGTGCTTGTGTCATATGGGACCCTGCTCATATCAATCTCGCCATTTCCCTTAAAAGCATTCAGAACCGCGCCGCCCGTTTTATTCTGTCAAATTAGTCACGTCATTCTGGCGTCACGTCCATGAAAAGAACACTGGATCTGCCTGACCTCTCATTACTTCGCAAGTATTCTCGTCTCTGTCTTTTTCATAGATTATATTACCCTTCTCTTAAAAAAAACCTTTTCACCACACCCAGTTAGATATCTCGTATCTACCATCAACACAAAATTGAAGTGCCGTCCTGTCGCACTAATTTGTACCATTCTTCCTTTTTGCCATGAACGGCCAATGAATGGAACTGCCTTCCTGCCTCCACAGTCACCATTTGTGACACCACCAACTTCAAGATCGCCGTTCAAAGTGCCTTATAGCTTCATTTTTTCATTCTTGTCCTGTACGGCAAATATTGTATAGTTTCACCACTCCTTTCTTTTGTGACTGCTAGGCATTGAAAGTATGTGTAATAAATAAAAAAATAACAGCTTCTTTGTTGCCATCATTGCGATAATATCGTCATGAGAATATTGCTCCTGTTGTGACCACATTCCAAAAGGAGGGGGGGGGGGGGGCACTGTCAAGCTGCAGTTCTTGTGCCTTTTCCCCGTTACCCCCCTTCTCTCCTTGAGATAAATGAAATGTTGATTGATTGATTAATTCTCGGAAGGCTTTTCTAGCCTTGCCCCTTCCCGTCCATGGTCAGCGTTTGATTCGGGCCTTCTTTTGGGCGGGACATTGAAACTCAGCACAACCTCTACATTACGTGCTTTCTTGCCTTATCTCGCAGGAAGGATCTCCCTGTCGCCCATCAAATGGCCACCACAACCCCGAGGGCCAGCCGGCCCTCTTCACGGGGGGCATCATGAGACCCTATCAGGTCGAAGGATACCAGTGGCTCAAGGTAGGTCTGCTGTGAATTTTAATGCCATTAGCATTCTTGGGTCACTTCACCCACTTTTCGGGGGCTGTCTGCCTGCCTTTCTGTCTTTCTGTCTGTGTCTAACTGTTTTCCCGTCAACTTGAGTCACTGGGAAGTCATTGGCCTTATGGGTAGAGCATAGACTGCTGTACTGAGGCGAACTGAGTTCTAAACCAACCGCCAGTTATTCTTGGGTCACTGCTTATGTGCTGCCCTTCAGTGAACCTCCTTGACATCGATTTGGGCCACTGGGGTATGTGCCACTGGAGTACGTGCCGCTTTTCAATGAACCTCATTGATGACAACTTGGGCAAATACAGTCAAACGCACATATAACGAATTATTGTGTATAGCGAGAGCAAGTAAATCCACTGGAAAATTTTTGTATGCAATTTTTATTTTATATATCGAAATACCTCTGTACAGTATAGACCAATTATAACGTAACCGCTTATAGTGCAGGACCGGATATAATACGGTCTTTTCAGACTCCCATTAATTTTCCCATAGTACTCTATGTATACGCATATAGCTTATAGTGTAGTTGCGGGACATCAAATACTGGTTACAGTGTGGCTGCCTGGAAGTTCGGCAGTCAACCTAGACGGCAAACGCTCCCCTCAAGCCACAAATACTGTATTTACTCGAATCTAACATGCACTTTCTTTTTTCGATAAAACAGGTCCAAAAATTGCATGCGCGTTAGAATTGAGTACGTCCCTAAATATGCATTACCATATAGCCGTCGGCATTTCAAAGTGGCCGCATCGCATGCGTGTCTAGCCTAGCTACTCTCGAGCCTAGCGACCATAACTTCCTCCATGTGCTTCAGTACACGTGCTTAGGCAATAGTCTACCGTCTGTCTTCACATTCCCTGCGTCTGCTCTATCAGCATGAAGTACCGAGTTCATCATGATGCCGCATTTAAAAGGAAAGTGATCATGTGTGCAGAGACAGACTGAAATCGGGCCGCATCACGGGCGTTTGGAGAATCCGGAACTTGCGTTCGGGACTGGCACAAACAGAAGGAGAGGATTTTCACCAGCAGAGGATTTTACAGGACATAATCTGTGACGATACACCTGGGCGATACGATCGCCTTGGCCCTATCTTGAAAGCTATCTGCGACGGGGAAAGTCCGCCATGCTCCGTGTTTTCGCCACTTATAGGTCACGTTGAAGCGAGAGGCATGAAAACACGAAGGTCAATTCGCTCGCCATGCTTTGTCACTCGAGCGTTTTGACAGTTCGTTTCCGCGGTCAACGAGCGAGATGTGTTCATGTTTGCTTGTGCGCGCGTGACACCATGCTTGTTAATTTATTTAGTAAGCAAATATGGCACCTAGAGCACGGTGACAGCGACTGCAGAAATGCACCTGGAGTGTCCATTACACGGTGTTAGAAGTATATTAGGTGTACGAACGGCGCCTCCGGGAAGGGAGAACTTCTGTCCGCGTTTTGTGCAGAGGGCCCGAGATGGCGCCACAGTACCCGTGGCCGAGGCGAGGTACATGCATGGTTGCTACGGGGCCACGAACGCCACTCTAAATAAATAAAAAAGTCGGCCTTCACGCTATAACGAGCCCAAAAACATAAAAAAGGCGAACAAATATGACATTTTGACGATACCGTCATAGATATCTGTTGAATATGTTCAGTTCACCACCTAGAAGGTTCGCGATAGGAGGATGCCTTCACATTCGGACATGTGAAATTGTGCACCTCCACCAGATGTCACATAGTAGTGACGCTGAAGTGAACAGTCGTAAAACTGTGTATGACGAAACTGATTACAGTGGAATCTCGATGATACGATCACGGTTAATACGAATTTACGGATGATACGAATTTTTCTGTGGTCCCGGCTGAGCCCCATTACTTTGCAACGTGCTAGAGACCGGTTGTTACGAATTGATTTTCGACCCGCGTGGGTTGATACGAATAAACGCCGCCCCACCGACGGCTGCAAAAAAGAACAGTGCGCAGTCACGCGCTTTTGCCCTTTCTCTTTTGGTGCGGAGGCGTGGATGCGGCGCCGGACAGCGCGGAGGTCGCGACTGGGCGCGAAGAGTTTGACGCTGTCGCGGTGGCGCTTTTCTTGCTTTTGCGCCGAAGGTTCGTGCGGTCTATCGCTTCAACGGAAACTGAGCGGCGTAAGCACAGCGCATACAAAGGTCAGAGCCGTGTGGAGATCGCTTTCAAGATACGGTGCGCGCGACAACCCCGACAGCCGGCACAGGCGCAAAGTACAAGAACGCATTAGTTGGCAGAGTAGAAGCCGCCCTCCCCCCCTCCCTCCTGCGTTGCCTTCCCGCTTTGCTCCTTTTGGTGGGAGATTGCGTTGCCAGTTACCCTTGCACCCGGTTGCAAGATACGCATTTCGTGCCCCGCAGCACAGCGTCGCCTCCCCCTCCCTCCCTCCCATACCCCCCCGGCCTTTCGCGCAATGGAAGCAGGGCCGGGCTCGACCGGCCCGCCCGGCCGTGACGGAAGTCGCGTTTGCTCTCCGCTCTGCGTTCGCTCTCCATGCGTGAAGGCGCGCGTCCCCCGCGCGAAAGGCGCGCTTTCACTCGCACATACGGCGCGCAGTCACGATTTTATCGCCCTTGGAGTCATGCTCCACGTCTCATGCTCCTCCTCCGCATCGCCTTCTTTGATCTCTCCCGTCGGTGGGCGCACCTCGTTGAGAAGCGTGCTCGTTACCGGCCTTGTCGGCGAGATTTTACAGCAGAAGCCGCATTATAACCGGTATTTCGTCTCACGCGGCTGCACTGTAAGCGGTATGCGTATACATGGAGTTCTATGGGAGGGTAAACGGGAGTCGGAAAAGGTAGCGTTTTAGCCACTTTTGCGCTATAAACAGTTATGTTATAAGTGATCTATACTGTAAATGCTTTTTACGTGCGCGTGCCTGAGTGAGTTCACCTCCGACTCTTTAATTTAGCTAGTTTTAATTGTGTTTCGATGATACGAATTTCGGCTAATACGAATATCTTCCGTGACCCCGTGAGATTCGTATCATCGAGATTTCACTGTATTTATTGGGCGAACCTGTGCCCTACAAAAGCAAGCTACACTCGAAGCACAACGAAAGCGGCGAACACAGTCGGCGATCGGCGAAAATCTGATTAGCGGCGAAACGCGTCGGCTTTCATATATGAGTCATCGAAGGTTCCAGATTAATCCCTGGTACCCGCATGTCTTCCAGAAAGTTCTAGACAATTCGCGTCGCTCATACAATCAGATTACATGAGCGTTGCTGACAAGAGACAACGGATAGAATCATCGATAATGTTCGAGAAACTTCCGATACATGCAGGCGCGTCCTGTGCCTAGCGATAGCGTTTAACAGCCGGTGAAAAACGGTCACCGGTGAAAGGATAAACATGTATACGTGTCAATATTAACATATGACAGTGACGTCATGTCGATATATGACAGAAGTTAGTTCTGTTTGTTGAAGTAATGCTTACCTAGTTAGAGAAACATAACAGATTAGCCGTACTATTACAGCAGCAAAACATAGTGTCGATTGCAGGCTCGAACATTCGAAGCAATTGGCGGTTGTTGATTGCGCATAAAAAAAAATGTGTGATGAATACAACCTGTGTTAATGCTAGCTTGTCGCACATAAAACAGTGAATTTTAGCGACGTGCGAGCAGCTAAATTTTAGGCACCGATGACGCTTTAGGGTATGAAAAACCATCCTGGTTTGGCATCGCAAGAAGGGGAGACATATTTACAGTGGTGGGTATGTGTTTCCGATTCTTCCTACATAGTCGCCCAGAGACTGCATTATTACTTGGTCCTTTAAGGAACACGTCCATTTGGATGTGTGGAGTTTTACGAGCGTAGCCAGTCCACCGCGGTGGTACAGTGGCTACGGTGCTCGGCTTCTGACCGAAGGTTGCTGTTTCGATCCCGGCCGCGGCGGTCACATTTTGATATAGGCGAAATGCGAGAGGCCTGTGTACAGTACGATGTTGGTGCACGTTAAAGAACACCAGATTGTCGAAGTTTCCAGAGCCCTCCTACGGCGTGCCTCATAATCATATCGTGGTTTTAGTACGTAAAACCAAATATATTGCTGAGACGTCGACCGATGTGATGCCTTTATTTCCGAGCAGCCGCCCGAAGCAGAGACGAAGCACCGCGCTAGACAAAAGAGGATGATGAGCCGTATGTACAGATGACGACGACGATATACACAAATAGCGCTCACACAAGATCAGTCGTTTGTACAGATGACGACGACGATTGTGTACAGGTTGTGTACGGTCCGGGAACGTAGGAATCCAACCCTGGCGTCCTGTCTCGCTCAAAGGTGGCGTAGCCTCGCCTTTCACCTGGGTGACGCCCGGGAACGTACGAGTCAAACCTAGGAGCGCTGTCCCGCTCAAAGGTAGCATAGCCCCGCCTTTCATCCTCCTGACGCCGACGGCAGTAGCGAGAAATGTGGCCGCGAATACCGCATTAGAAACAAACCGGGCGCGACGACCGCCACGGAGAGTAGTACGGCAGTGCAGGAGTATTCGCTGCCAGGGAAGCTAGGGGGTCGCGGCCTTCGGCAGGTGGAGACTGAACGGCCGAAGGAGGCCAGGAGGCAATTTCATCATAACTTGGACGACGTGGTCCAGTAGACTTGTCCATTTGGGCGTTTGTCATTGATGCCAGTTCGTCCTTGATGATGTCACGAAGTCCAGTAGGAGCGGGGCGAACAGTCGCAAGCGTCGCAGGTCCCGAAAGATGTCGATGAAGTTCCTCCCTGATGAGAGTGCGCATCAGGGCTCGCAACTCAGCATCACCGTTGAGACGAGGGTCGCAAGAGGCGCGTGGCAGGCGAATAGACTGGAGCGTGTCCAGACGTTGGCATGCTGTGATAATATCACCAATGCAGTTTGGGCTCTGCATGACGAGAGCATTAAAGGCGACTGTGTTGATGCCCTTCAGTATGTGGCGAACGCGGTCACCTTCCGCCATGTCGCTCTGGCGCGGCGGCAGAGAGCGAGGACGTCCTCAATGTAGGATGTGTAGGACTCGTCCTGTTCTTGTATGCGTGTTGCCAGCCTCTGTTTCGCGATTTCGGAGCGTCCGGACGACATGCCGAATATCTGGCGAAATTGCTGGGTGAATGATGGCCAATCCAAAAAGTGACTTTCGTGGTTAAAAAACCACGTCTTCGCAACTTCGCTAGGTAAAAAGAGACATACCGCAACTTGTGCCTGTCGTCCCCATGGTTGACATCGCTGACTCTGTTGTAGTGATCGAGCCAATCTTCCACGTCATCGCCGCGGAGGCCTGCAAAGATGGGAGGATCGCGGTGTTTGGTGTTCACCGTCCAGGTAGGCCCAGCTGGCTGAGCAGTGGTGGTAGCAGCACTGGTGGATGGGTTGGTTTCTGCCATCACCGTGGTAGGCGAGAGCAAATGACGACCGGACTGGAGCTCCAGGGGAATCGGGAAAGTAAGAGGATGTGGTAATCGGAAGCACACTCCACCACTTGTGAGACGTCGACCGATGTGATGCCTTTATTTCCGAGCAGCCGCCCGAAGCAGAGACGAAGCACCGCGTGAGACAAAAGAAGATGATGAGTCGTATGTACAGATGATGACGACGATATGCACAAATAGCGCTCACACAAGATGAGTCGTTTGTACAGATGACGACGACGATATGCCCAAAATGCGCTCACAATATTCTCATTGTTACAAGCGTAGCTCTTGCACGGGGAGAAAAATTTTTGGTCTGACACGGCCATGTTTGGTGGCAGGAGAGTGTGAACGGTCCGCAGGCGCCTTTCTTTTTTTCTGTCTTTGTCAAATGAGCAGGGCAGTCGGGAAACTTCGTCAGGACGGCGTCTTTTGCCAGAGCCGCCTTTCGCGGTGCACTCACAAGAACGTGTCCTTTGTAGACTGCTTCTGACGTCTTCGTCACGTACCTCGGTTCAAAGTGCTTCTCGCACACGTAGTCGGTCGACTGCAGCACGCGGTCCTTGCGCAGAATCGCATGGCGCCATATCTTCAGGCAGTCCGTTTCTCGTGGGGCAGCAAAAAGCGACATTTTTTCAGTGCAGGTCCCGTAGCCAGATTTGCACCGTGGCAAAAAAACACTTCTTGCCCCTTTCACGGCTTGCTCACACGAAGAGCACAGCTTGTCATCGTACACAAAGAATGAGAACAAGGGCGCAACGTGGCGAAAACTGCTTTGACTAGACGGCGACCGCTCGTCCACAAATAGGGGCCGGCTCGCCCGGATGTCGGCCACGTGACCGCTCCTGCCATCTCGCGGCGTGATGGAGCGGAGGTAACGAAGTTCGACGCAGCGAATGCACGGCGGCGGCACGCCGGAGTCGTGAATATCCACACTATAAGCGGCACCGCACTATAACCAAAGCAACAATTTTCAAGGCCCGCACATATGCAAAACATGTGCACCGAGCCGCCAAGCGTATGCAAAAGTCGAGGAAGGCGACTAGAACGCGTGCATTCAATTTACAGTAGAATCTCGTTCATTCGAACCAAATCACGCGGCGGCGCCTCCGACCAGCATTGCTCCGGCACCGCCATAGAGTAAAAGCTTAGGAGAGACCCCCCAATGTCGTGCGCAAACAAAACAAAAAAAAGAGAGAGAAAAAAAAATGCGGCGGAAATTTCACCTTCTCTCAAATGGCAAGGTCGCCGATTCTGCGTTGCGCCGGAACATGCGTGTACGTGCCGACGTCTCAGCCACGCTACCGTAGCCACGCGTAGAAAATGGCAGTGAACCCTTCTTTCTCCTTTATGCTTCCTCTACTTTCTAGTCACGTGTTGACCTTGCACGCTGCGGCTATGGCACAGAGGGAAGCAGCGGCGCTGTCCTAGGCCGGCCAACGAAACTTCCTGGAGCTGGTGCCGGGCCGGCTGGAGCGGCGGCGGGCGCGCACGGTGACAGTCGAAAGTGAGGGAGCTGCGAGGGAGGGTGAGGGGAGCCACCGAAGCGGCGGAGTTGCCGAGGCGAAATCCGCTTCCTTGTCGCCCTCCTCCCTCACGTTCCACGGTTTCCGTGTGCGCCCTTCGCCGTGCCATGCCGGCGCCGCCCGTTTACTGCTGTTATCGTGAAGCAAGCGTTGGCCGGCGTTCGCAGTTTCGTGGCCCTCGCTCGCTATGCGCGCCGTGATATTTCACGACTCGCACTCAAGATTTTGGTTTCAGCCTCACTGGCTGTTCGTTCGCACCACGTGCCCTTCTCCTCCACTTCGTCTCTTTCTTCCTCGAGCACTCCTTGGGGAGCCCGTTGGAGCGGAGCGTTCGCCATCTCCGCTGACTTCCGTACTCCCAGGCAGCCGCACTGTAACCGATATTTCTTTTCCCGCAACTGCACTATAAGCGATACGTGTATACATGGAGTGCTATGGGAAAATTAACGGGAGTCTGAAAAGACCGCACTATATCCGGTCCTGCACTATAAGCGGTTACATTATAAGTGGTCTATACTGTAGTACAGTACTGCTTATAGTGCGGATATTCGAGACTCCGGCGACTTAACATTATAAGCAGTCTACACTGTATCACACTTTTTGGTGATCCCCTTCAGATTCGATATATCCGGATTGGACTGTTAAGTTCCATGTAGTATGTGCCGCTGTTCAGTGGCAAAAAAAAAAAAGTAACACTATTCCAGTGTTTGGGCGGAATCAAACCCATGTCATAGATATTCAGGCAAAATTTTCTGAATGTATACGGTCCATGTCCTGATTTTTCAGACTCCCTAAGGACTGAGAAAAGGTCCGAAATATCGGGTACTCTAAAAAAAAAAAGAATCCATTGCCTCGAAAGGCTAAAATCGCCACAGGCATGTCCAAAATAGCTCTGAAGGCCTGTCAGTACACCACTTAGGCGTATCGGTGCTCATACTGTGACAGGAGAGGGTGGCTGACACCACCTGATGCAATTTGTACTCTATTCTAACATTCAAGTCATATCTTGACAAACGTTTCCGGAAAATGATGCACATTAGAATCGTATAAGTACGGCATTCAGGGTATTTGTGGCTCCTACGTTGCCAGGTCCTCTATGAGAATGGTGTCAACGGCATCCTGGCGGACGAGATGGGCCTGGGTAAGACGATCCAGGTGATCGCCCTGATCGCTGCGCTCGTCGAGAGCGGTCTGCCGGGCCCTTACCTCGTGGTGGCGCCGCTGTCCACCCTGCCCAACTGGCTGGGCGAGCTCCAGCGCTTCACTCCATCGCTCTCGGTGGTGCTCTACCATGGACCCATGGAGGAGAGGCACGCACTCGTGAGTTGCCATTCTGTCCCCTTTGGGCGCCAGTTATAATTTAGAACCGTTAACAGTGGAAGCTTTGTTTCACCTCATTTTTGCTTCTTCAGAATCGTGAAAAGCGTACAACTTCAGAATAGATTGGGACATAAATTATTCAGTGAATTCTGTTAACTTACAGACTGGGCTCTCCACGCGACAACTCCCTGCAGGAGTGTCAGATGTCAGAACATCGACCATTTTATGTGTGGCATACTTGGAATTCATCCATCCTGCCGCTAGAAGAATATGCACGACGTGTAAAACGCTGTGAAAATGCAATGAAAGAAGTGAACTTTCTGCATGACGACATACTGCCACCAAAAGCAACCACTCGGCCGTGTAATCTTCAGCTCATTTTGCTAAATCACATTGCACATATTCAAGCTACTAGCACAAGTCTAATCGGAAGTGTTTCAGGAAGTATGCGACACATTTAAAATAATATTTTCGTCAGTGTTTTTAATGCATTATTTTGACGTGTAGCACAGTTATGTGCACAGTGACAGAAAGGCATATCTCCACGGAATTTGCAAACAAGCAGAGTTTACTTGCAATGTCAGCTCTCAGCCTGCAAACTAGGTAAGTAACATGGTTGTATGGGCAGGTGTCGCCTGCATGCATCAGTTAGGTGGCAGATGCACTGGCGGTGATAAACGTCTTTCTTCTAATATTATTATTATTATTTTTCGCGGATTCTGAGTTTGAGAAACTTGTGGTTGGTTGTATTCATACCTCAAAATAAGAAACACGAGTAAAACAAAGTAAATATAAAATGTTAATAGCAAATTAGCGTGTGACAAATATGTGCTTAGGTGTGTGATAACTCAAATATTACCGAACTGAATGAAATAGTGAATGTTCAAATAGTTCGATTCACGAATCGAAAATCTGCTATTCAATTTTTCTGAATATTTTTCAAACAGTTTTTCGGGTTTTCTGGCCCGAAATCTGTAAGCAATAAATTTTGTAGGGGTGTGCGATTATTCGAAAAATTCGAATATTGTCCAATATTAAGTATTTTTAATATTCGTATTATAATTGAAAAATAGATATTTGAGAGAAGGAGAATGAACTTTAATGAAAAGAATGGCTCAATGGCCTAAGCAGGGGTAAGGGTCAATGAAATGTTCGAATATTTGGTTGGATACAAATATTCGAATAAAATCGAATATATTGCTGGCTGTGCGGGAGCAAACACATTCTTAGCATTCTTTTTTTTAAATCTAACAATGTTGGGGCAATGTTGGGCTGAATTCTGTGAAATTTTGTGCTGCTAGCAAAATTTCGCCTTTAAAGCACACTTACCCACTAAACGTCTAAACTATGCGGAAAGGCCAGCTCCTCAGTAGCATCGGGTGCAGGTTTGCAAACATCGAGGGCACACTTTTTTTTTTTTTGCAGGCTACCTCCAATTCAGAGCATATTGCATGACAGCAAGTGCGATGAATGATGACTGGCACAGGGTCAAATGCCTCCACAGTTTACGGGCATTTGATGCGGTATAATAAGGCACAGGCTGGCGAGGACAGCTAGTGGGAATTAATAAATTTTCCAAGTTAACACGAGCCAAATACACAGTGCTTTAGTATAACGGCTTACTGGTCTAGTATTTTAATATTGACAACATAATTGCAATGTTCCAGTATAACAAATTAATCCAACTTGCTAATAAATTCATCTGCATACCATTATTCGATATTCGAAGCTATGTATTCGTGTTTGAAAATTTTGATATTTGCACACCCTTAAAATTTTGTGCAAATTTTTTAAATATTTTATTTCTTTTTCTTGATTCGGTTCAATTTGTTATTTCGTTATTTGTACACCGCTACTTATAACAAATCTCGGATAAATGAAAGTAATTGTGTGTCGCACGTGAGTTTGTTGTAACGAGGTTCTGTCATTGGCAGACCCAGGTGCTTAAGGGAATTACATTCGTGCTGGCAAATTGTTTTCTGACTTGCTCTGTACATGTGGCCATGTTCACAGCTCAAACACTGCTGTGGTGCAAATATCCAGGAAGGGTTTGCTTGTGATGTACAAACTTGCAACAGAGCGGCGGCTAGATTGCTCTTATCCGCCACGGCGGCAAAAGCAGTTCACAACATTTGAAATTTGGAACATTATAAGCTAATGCACTTGGGCAGGGACTTTTGGAAAGTTCGGAACGTCCAGAAATTTGTATCTGGCGTCATTGTATCACCGAGATTCTACTGTAAGTGGGTTCGACTATTTATTACCCGCCACGATAGCTAATTGGCTATGGCATTGTGCTGCTGAGCTTGAGTACACGTTTTCAATCTTGGCCACGGTGACTGCATTTTGATTGGGCTGAAATGCAAGAACATCCTTGTACTTAAGATTTAGGTGCGCGCTAAAGAACAGCAGGTGGTCAAAGTTAATCCGGCGGCCCTCACTGCTGTGTGCCTCATAATCAGATGGTGGTTTTGGAATGTGAAACCCCAGAATTAAGTTTTTATTGATTGAGATGCAGTCCCAACAACCGTCCCTCACAATGATGCAGACGCCAGAGAAACTTCGCCGTACGGCGGTGGTGGTGACCTCGTATGAGGTGGCCATGCGGGACCGTGCCCGACTGGCACCCCTAGACTGGCTCCTCCTGGTGGTGGACGAGGCGCACCGACTCAAGAACTTCCGGTGCCGGCTGGTGCGAGAGCTGAGCCAGTACCGGACCTCCAACCGGCTCCTGCTGACGGGCACCCCGCTGCAGAACAGCCTCACCGAGCTGTGGGCCCTGCTGCATTTCCTCATACCCGAGATCTTCCACGACCTGCAAGCGTCAGTGCCGAGTTTGCCTTGCCTTGTCTTGCAAGCTGTGTTAATACAGTGCAGTCCACTTATAATGATATCAAGAACGAAAAATCCGATTGTTATAACCAATCATCGCTATATCTGGAGTGCCGTAAAAAAAAAAACCAAAAAAAACACCCAGTATTTATTTGCTGCCCCGAAACCGAATTTTCCACTTGCGATGAAAAATCTACGTTGTAGAAAGTAGGCTGTGAAGAAGAAGAACGTAAACTTTATTATCAAATCGATAAGATAGCGTCTCAATCGTTAGGTGTGCTGAAATAGAAAGCTGCACTTGCTTTCGCAGAAGTTTCGGATTCGCAACCGCCGTGTGCATCGCGTCCATACGGTGTAGCGTCCAGCTGCTGCGTGAACACTGGCAGCTGTAATTTAGCGTGCATGAAATCAATGAGCGACTTGATCGACGACAGTGCTCTCAGGGTGAACATCGGGGTCTGTGTCAAAGACGGGCCCTTGTCAATCTCATCGTCACTGCCGCTGCTGTCATCGCCTCCGTCGCACAACGCCGCCGTCTGTCGCGACAACGATCGCCCCGTCGGAGATCTCTTCGCAGAAAGAGGCTGCACTATCTGCACTTGGAAAGTCCTCCATCGAAGCATCTCCTATTTCATTGTCAGTAGCGACGTGCTCCCAGAGTTCGGTAATGTCAGCGGCTTCCACCGTGTTAGTTTAGCCCATGGGGGTTTTGTCTGGGTGCACGAGGCCCGCTTGTTCCGTTGATCGCCATGGCCACTGCTTCACAATCGTGGTGCTCCCGGTTTTCATAATCGTCAATATCATCGACTGCGCGAGCTCGTACTTCTTCGAGTCTTGCAAAATTTGCAGCTTCGTCAGTGCACCTCCCGCTGCTTCCCAGGCACATTTCCACGCTCGCTGAGAGCGTAGGCTGCGCAGGCGCCGCTCGCTTATCGCTTTATTCCCTCCTCTCTGGACGCTGGCACGACCACCGGCGACGCGGACGCGAAGCAGCTGGCGTCATCTCGTGCATGCTGCGCCAACTTCCGATGCTCTCCGTCGCTTTCGTTCGCAATCGGCGCGCGGGCGGAATGCGCCGCGCGGTAATGGTGGCAGATACGAACTCGTGTAGGCAAACTTTCACCCCGGCAACTTAGGAACGCAAATTTCACGATTATTCTGCGTGAGAAACGCTGCCCAGAAGTAAAATTTCAATCGTTATATCTGATATGCGGTGAATAACATATCGTTATATGTGGGTTTTTTTCTCATAGCCCTAATGCATAAGTTGACACTGTTATGTCGACTCATTGTTACAACCGATATATCGTTATATATGGTATCGTTATAAGTGGACTGCACTGTAGTATAAGCTGTTTGAAATGGAGGTGTACAAATACAGTCATCATCACCAGCCTATATTTATGTCCACTGCAGGACAAAGGGCCTCTTCCTGCGATCTCCACTTTCCCCTGTCTTGCGCAATCTGATTCCAGCAAATTTCCTAACTTCATCACCCCACCTAGTTTCCTCATTTCCTCGTCACCCATTCTGTAACTCCACCGGTTGTCCATCCTACGCATTCCATGGCCTGCCCAGCTCCAGATTTTTTTTCTCTTATTGTCGACTAGAGTATCCGCTATCCCCGTTTGCTCTCCGATTCACACTGCTCTCTTCCTGTCTCTTAACATTAGGCCTAACATTTTTCGTTCCATCGCTCTTTGTGTGGTCCTTGTTCTCGAGCTTCTTTGTTAACCTCCAAGTTTCTGCCCCATATGTTAGCACCGGTAGAATACAATGATTGTACACTTTTCTTTTCAACGAGAGTGGTACGCTCCCAGTCAGGATTTGCCAATGCCTGCCGTATGCACTCCAACCAAATTTTATTCTTCTGTAAATTTCCTTCTCATGATCAGGGTCCCCATGTGAGTAACTGACTTAGATAAATATACTCCTTTAAAATCTAGAGGCTGACTGGCGATCCTGAATTCTTGTTCCCTTGCCAGGCTATTGAACATTATTTTGTCTTCTGCATATTAATCTTCAACCCCACTCTTTATTTTATCTCTGTTAAGGTCCTCAGTCATTTGTTGTAATTCTTCTCCATTGTTGCTGAATAGGACAATGTCATCTGCAAACCGAAGGTTGCTCAGATATTCGCCGTTGATCCTCACTCCTAAGCCTTCCCAGTTTAATATGGTATGTAATACCCTCGTAAGAGGGCCCTTAGGCTTTTTTTTGAATAAATAAACAAAGACTTCAATACTTCTCCTAAGCATGCAGTGAATAGCATTGGAGAGATTGTGTCTCCTTGCCTGACCCCTTTCTTGATAGGTAACTTTCTACTTTTCTTGTGGAGAACCAAGGTAGCTGTGGAATTTTGTGGATATTTGCCAAGATATTCACGTATGCCTCCTGTACTCTTTGATTGTGCAATGCCTCTAAGACCGCTGGTATCTCTAATGTATGAAATGCCTTTTCATAATTTATGAGGGGTTTATTGTACTCTGAAGATTTCTGGATTACCAGATTGAAGACATGGATATGATCCATCGTAGAATATCCCTTCCTGAAGCCAGCCTGTTTTCTTGGTTGGCTGAAGTCAAGTGTTGCCCTGATTCTATTGGAAATTATCTTGGTGAATATATTATACAGTACTGAAAGCAAGCCTATTGTGCCTATAATTTTTCAGTTCTCAAACGTTTCCCTTTTTATGGAGTACTATAATGCTGGCATTCTTCCACTTCTCTGGTGGAAGGGCCTATAAAGGGCTGCAAGCTTTTCAAGCATGATATCTCCTCCATCTCTCAATAAATCTACTGCTGTTCCATCTTCTCCAGCAGCTTTTCCCCTGGTCATGTCTTGCAAGGCATGCCTGTATAAAATAAATGAAATAAAATGATGGACGACTTGTTTCTCCTGCTAACGTCACTCCGTGAACCACCAGAGCTATGCCAGCTATGCACGCTATAGGCGTCGGGGCATGAGTGGAGCAGACGACAAAATGGGTAGGCAAGCAGGCGCAGTTGCTATAGCAACTGTACCAACGACAAAAAAAACGGACAGACCCGAGCTTTCTTTTTGGCTTGACCTGCCCGCACCTCTGCTGCTTCGGTTGGTTGGGCCCGCCTCTCTGCTCCACCGTTTTTCCTAATCCGTAGCGCCATCTGGCGAACGCGCTGTGAAGCAGGAGCCGGTGTTACAGAATGTGTCCCTTCCGGATGAGCAGAGTCGGCGCTCCTGTCTTATCTTACTCTGTGGTCTCAAGCGACACAGCTTTGCGCTTGGTTGGCGCCATCTCCTACTAACTGGGCTGTCCGCTGCCTCCACGGTGAACATTCGTGCTTGCTGCGAGAGAGAGATTGTAGAAAGGACGATCAGCGCTTCAATTCAAAAATTTTTTCCCCCTTTTTTTTCGCTTCTCTGGACGCGTATGGAGTGTGATTGTGGGCAATGTGGACGCGAAGCAGCTGTCGCCATCTCATGGTGCGCTGTGACAACTCTCGATGCTCTTCGTGGCTTTCCCAATTGGCACGCGGGCCGGACGTGCTGTGCAGTAATGGCGGCAGATACAGACTTGCATAGGCAAACTATTTGCTACGTCTCAGCATCGTTCATTTAAGGGCACTTGGCAATAAAACTGTCGTGATTATTCTGCATGGAAAACTCTTAAGTGCCTAAGTTGATACTCTTAAGTCGACTCATCATCATAACCGCTGTATTGTTATATGGTGTGTCGTTATAAGTGTACTGTACTGTACTTGCCTGAAAGGTTGAATTAACAAAAAGCGGCAAAATGAACGAATTCAGATATTTTTCAAGATCAAGAAAGAGATCCCGGAGAATTTCTTTTCTTGACCTTGATGAACAACGCTGTAATTGACCCGTGATAGTATGCTGAACAGACGAAGCAGACTGCCGAATCGGTTGTGTGGCACAGCACGAAACAAGAGGGGATGGATGGCTTCGCGGGCAGGAGCATCAGCCTATAAAAGACAAAAATATAGCAGTTTTATGCCTAGGAAAGCAGTAGCGCTGTCTGCGGAATTTCTTGTGTTTTCAAGCTTTTCAAGTTTTTAGTATTGCACTGAGGCTAAACCTGAGGATGTGGGATCAAATCCCGGCCACGGCTGCTGCATTTGGATGGGGGCGAAATGTAAAAATGCCCCTGTGCTACACACCTACTTGGGCATAAAGGACACAACACGCAGGAGGGCTGATATACAAAAGTACATTTATTGATCTTTGGATACAGTGATTCTAGCTAGCTAAAATACGAGGACTGTTTTCGTGTTGAACTGTTTTTCGATCAACCCTGGGGCTTTCCTGCGCAGGTTTGAGTCCTGGTTTGACCTGGGGGCATTGTCGGGTGCCAACGACGAGGCGGCACGGTTTGTCCAGCGCGAGGAGTCCGACCACATCGTGGCCACCATGCAGGAGATCCTGAGGCCCTTCCTGCTCCGACGGACCAAGGTCAGTGACCTCTGCATTGGTGGCTTGCACTGTGGACGTGATGTGAAGGGCAAGAAAGATGAGTAGGAAAAGTAGGGACACGAGCGCCGTCTTTCAAATAAAGGTTTATTGGAAACTTGTGACAATTACAGTAAAAGCTTGATAATTATATAATTAAGTTGGTGAAATTGACACTTGGATTAAGTTGGTGAAATTGACACTTTGTGATTTGTTTCTAAGTGCTAACTGACAAAATACTGTCCACCAGGAATGCTGTAGGAATTTACGAAGTTGTTTTTACTCCTGAAACTTGTACACATTGAATTAACAAAATTTGTGATTCAATAACGATTCAATTCAGTACTTGTAAAGGTTTGACTGTGCAAGATTCATTATTTTGAAAGTTCTGTATTTGCGCACCCCTGTTAGCCCCGATAAATTGTCAGCTGAATCGTGCAACATGCTGTCCAGCTTCCCTGTCTTCTTGCACACCTTGGTTTTGGACAAATGGTGCGTCTATTCCTGCCATACTGTCCCATGTGCCGCGATTATGCTGACAGTTTATCATGTCATTGCTCTTCCAACTCTCTATCAAAAAATGAACTGCCAAGAGGTGATTTCAATGTCTTTCTGGTGACCTCTCCCAGGAGGATGTTGTGCTCGAGCTGCCGCGCAAGACCGAGCTACTGGTGTACGCGCAGCTGAGCCCGCTTCAGGACAAGCTTTACAAGATATGCATGGACCGTGCGTTTGAGGCCGCAACTGAAACCAAGGTGCCAACACTTTTTCCATCATTTTTATGTGTATGCGTATGCATGCATTTAGTTTCTCTTAACCCTTTATGATGAGTGTTGCCTACAGGCAACATACCAGAAAACATTTTTCTTTTCTTTGCCGAGTTTCTGTATTAAGTACGAAGTTTCTGGTTAAATGTATTTCGCCAATTGCTGTAGTGCACACGGGTCGAATTAAGCAATGCATATTGTGTCCCATGCCAATTGCCCCTTCCCACTCTTGGTATGCTTGACCGCAATACTTCGCTTGTGCTTCACCGCGTAACACTGCTGTATCGAGGCGAAGCTGACTTTCGGGAACCGGCATTATGCAACGCGTCGTGCTTTCCGAGCTTCGAAGCCATTGGCGAGAATTACGAAGGCGGAGTATAGGTGCCATTGCTAACACCGGCGAGTTGTTTCAATGAAAAACACGGCACCGAACAGCAGGCAACTTGGTAGCGAACGTCGAAGTAGCTAGGCCTACCGTTGCCACAGTGCTGGCTACGGCTGCCAGTGGATCTGCGTGTGAGAGCGTCGGTTCGAGACAATCGAAATGGTGGCGATGGTGGCTTCGATTAACGCTGTTTCGAATCTGCAGTCATGACAAAAAGTCCGGAAAATCAGACGGCGATTTGTCTCCTTCGAAATTCTTCACGTTCTTGACTATGGCGGGGCTGCGAAGGCGTCCGAAATATCGGGCAGGTCAGAAAAATGTGGCATCCAGAAAATCGGTCGTTGACTGTATTCAGAAAAGAGATATCAAGCACCTTTTCTCTTTTTTCGTTCAGCATGCTACAAAGAAAAATGTGCTTGTTTAAACAGATACTAAAGAGAAAAATTATTTGAGTTGTACGAGTAAATTATCCTGCTGCCACATCAAAAAAGCCACTCTTACTGTGAAAAGATGTTTGATACGCCAGAAAATGTGCAAAAACGAAAAACAGGTGGTGACACCGCCATGAAGTGCCCACACAAGCTAGCCGTGGAGTCATGGATCTCGACGGCATCTGCTTGGGCCAAGTTAATTTTCTTGCCAGTAAAGATTGGCTAGAATCGGCTAGAATAGCAAGTTTCGAGAACCTTTGCCGAGCCGCAACTGCCCATATATGGAAACGTACTTGGAAATCTCCGACGTCTGACGGACTAAAGCCCGGGATACATGGAGCGAACTTTCACGACGAACTTCGTGCGTCAAGTAACGACACGGCGACACGACGCAGGATGTTCGCTGTGTCGCGATACATGCGGCGAACGCCGCCGCGCGTTTGCCGCCGTGATGGCGGCGGTCCCGGCCGCCCGCTTCGAACTGAATTTGGCGTTGTCCTTGTAGAATTCCTTGGTTGGTAACAAATGACTGCGTAAACGGTTTTCGCTTAGTCTCAGGCCGCTTCGACGACAGAGTATTCTGGATAACCTTGAGGAGTTTTCGAGATCGCTTCTCGTTTCGAACGCATCTAACCCTAACGAAAGAAATATCCGATGCCAACGCCATCTATCGGGGAAGTCGGGAGATAGGCGTGACCACAGCATGCGGCCTCTGAGATCAGAAGATTTCTGTTGAAGGCTGTGGTAGATAGCTTGCACTGCTCGTATGTTTCCCCGCAGATCAGCGGATATGGGATGTACAAATACAACGGGCTTCCCGAGAGATCATACTGGGAACTACTCAATCGGTGCAGAGACATGCAGCACCAACGCAACACCAACACGATTGCAGACGACACGAAAAGGCGCGCGCGCGAACCACCAGCATGCATTGCGACCGGAACTAGTGCCTCCTGATTGGCTGTCGTCCACCGCTGCGCGCTAGACGCTTCCGGCGGCGGCGTTCGCCCGACGAAAATGTCTGGACAGGCAGATCGGCGGCGGACGTCAAATTTTTTGACGCCGGCCGTCGGGCGTTCGCCGCCCGACGAAGTTCGTCTCTCGGACGGCGGTAATTCGCTCCATGTACTCCGGCCTATACCGGTGCACTGGTGTATTGGCATGAAATTCGAAAGGTTGAATTTTGACTTTCATTTTCTCTTTGAATAATCAGTCTATTACAGCGAAACTAATGAAAATAGAGTTTTGAAAGTAGCTGTCTAAAGTGATTTAGTGTTTATCTCTGGTGTACCTTTAAAACAGTGTTTCGTTTTCAAGCTGTCTGGCATCACGGTGCAATTAATCCTCGTAAATGTTTTGTCAGGAAGTTGTGACTCTCTAAAAAGCCCCAGAAACTTTCCGCAAAAGCTGCTGCGAACACTGCAACAGTGGTACGGTGGGATTGAACCAACGAGTTAGCTAGCACGTGCCAATGACATCCTCCGTGCAGGACCAAGCCGCCGAAGAAGTGGAGGTGGAGCCCTTGGGCAGGGGACGGCGCTCCTCGAGGAAAAAGCCCGTCAGATACACCATTCCTGGTGAGGACGACATCTTTGCCCACAACAGCGACGACGACGACGAGGAGAACTCTCGCGACAGTGGCATCAGGTGGGTGGAAGCAGTGGATCGGGAAATCTCAACGGTGGGGTTGTTGGCACAGAAATACAAATTTTTTTACTACAGTATTTTCGCTGTCTACAGCTGTGTCTGTTGTACCAGGGGTGGTTTCGTCATCAAGCATTAATTGTTTTTTCTTCCTTCCTCCATCACAATATTTTCTTGCTTTTCCTCCATTATCATTATTATTATTATTATACAGTCGAACTCGATAATTCGAACTCGAATTGGCCCGAAAATTTGTTCGAATTAAAAGCAGGACTTCTCTTTGAAGTATTAATGCACCATAGCACGATGTACGAACGGTGCGAGTCGTGAAATGCGGCGCGCAAGCACATAACGAGCGAGGGCCACGAAACTGCCCACGCCGGCCAACGGCCAGCGCTCGCTTCCCGATAACGGCAGAAAACAAAACTTCAGGGAGCGGGCGGCGCCGGCACGGCGACGGGCGCGCGCGGAGACCGTCGAAGGTGAGGGAGGAGGGCGGCAGAGAAGCGGATTTGACCTTGGCAACGCCATTGCTTTGGTGGCAGTGGCTTCGGTGGCTCCCCTCGCCTTCCCTCTCAACTCCCTTGTAGCTCCCCCACCTTCGACTGTCTCCGTACGCACCTGCCGCCGTGCCGGCGCCGCCACTCCTGCTGGCCTGGCGCCAGCTTAGCTCGCTCCCTAATATTTAGTTTTTTGCTGTTATCGGGAAGCTGGCTGCACTGGGCCTCCACCGCTGCTTCCCTCTGCGACGTAGGCGGCTAGATAGATAGATAGACACATACTGTCAAAGTAGCAAATGTTCGCGAAGAAATGCATCGCATTTAAAAAACCATTTCGATTCATTACTGCTGCAATGCAGACACAGGAAGTGCTACTATTGGAGCACACAGATTTTACCATATATACTCGTGTAAGGGCCGCACTTTTTTTTTTTCGAAATTTTTGCTTGGTGCAGCTCTTACACGAATCAGGCCGACGACAGCTCGCCAAAGGTCTATACTGTTTCCGCAGCAGTAGAAGTGTGCAAGAGAGTCACAAATGACATGCCAGGAATGTTTTTATTACAATTCCTTGTCGCTATCGCTGTCCTCGCCCTCGGAACAGCTTGCCTCGGCGTCTGCATCCCCCCAGAGACGATCATCCTCAGTACCGTCCATGCTGTTCGAAATTCCAGTCACCTTGAAGCTTTCCGCAACTGTTGCCAATGACACGGCACGCCAAGCACTCAAAATCCATGCACACACTTGTTGGAGTGATGCCCGCTTCAGCCGTCCCGTAGGGGTCTTCTCATGATGGCCTCCAGCCATCCATTCTGAGTAGCATCGGCGAAATTCCGTTTTGAAAGGACGGTTAATGCAGACGTCAAGCGGCTGCAGCACACTCGTTAGCCCTCCAGGAATAACGGCAAAGTCCGTGCGAGTCGTGGCGAGTCGGTCCTTGACGCGGTCAGTCGTTCTGCGGCGGATAGAGAGCTGGTTCCGGTTCATAAACCGCATAGCCCACCCCCGACTTGCCTTGAATTGTGCCTTGGGTATTTCCATGTGGCGAGCGATGTTCAGGGCTTTCACGCGTACCATGTCAGTTGATACAGCGTAGCCGTCATTTCGAGTGTCGATGACATGTTTGACGAGTTCGCCTTCGAGTTCCGGGTATTTGCACTTCTTGCCGCGAAACGCCTTTCGGCTCCTGTTGGTAGCGGCGAGGGCATCTTTCTGCTTTATCCAGGAACGCACGCGCTTCTTGTCTACGTCGTACTTGCGTCCAGCTTCTCGCTTGTCGTGCTCCTCGGCATATTCAGTCACTTGCAGTTTAAATGAAGCAGTGAACGATCTCAAATGCCGGCCCATCTTTCGTCACCTGCGCTGTCTCAAACAGGGCTCACTACTACTGACGGAGTGACACCAGTTTGCCGGCGACACGATGCAAATGATGCACCACACAAAGCAATCATGGCGCCGTACGCCAACGCTCAACCAGCTCAACGGCTTGACCGGCAAAAGTGGAAAACTGGCAGTGCCATCTAGCTTCGATTGAACTAACTACACTGTTCTGGCGGGACTTTTCGAACTTTTTTAAAAAAATTTCTCCTTTCAAAGTAGGTGTGCGGCCCTTACACGAGGGCGGCCCTTACACGAGTATATACGGTATTCGCCAACACGTGTTTCATGCACATCTTGACAGTGGCGAACTGTATATTTCTTTGCCCCAATGAAATTTGGCGATTGCGGCAGGATAATGTCACTGGCTCATGTCCAGAATGCAAAATTGGTGAATTTGCAAAATTGGTAAATTTGCATGAAAAAGTGCTGCGTGGCTACTCGCACAGCCCTTTTTCGTATTTTGTGGGTTTTCTTTCAGGCTTGGAAAAAACATTTATTTAGCACAAACTGAACAACAGAAAGCTGGATTGGGAATTTTTCAGGATGGTCTAGAATTTTCTCATTGGCACTTTTTGTCTGTATATAATATTTCAGGAGTTGATTAACTAATAACTAATTGTGTAATTAGGTGATATACAAAAAAAATATTCTGACTTGGTCCAAGCAATGACAAACAACATTACTGTGGTTCTGTCTAGCTACATCGCACTAGCCTACTTTGCAATTTTGGCACAAGTTACGTGCGACCCATGGTATATGAATATCCGAAACGCTACGGCAAGCAGTTGTCTCAGGGGCACATAATTTTAGACTGCACCATCTCCTGGACCAGCCCACGAAAACAGCTAGGCGAGATACACTCTCCATAACTGGCTTGGCTTGCTGAAAAATGAAATGTCTTCAGAGATACCGAATGGACCCGTACCCTTCCGTGTGATAGTCGCTGAACTTGCACGAAATTGCTTGCTGTCATAAGCATCATGTTCACCGTTTCTTCCTGTAATTTTGGGGAGACAGTTCAGCATCGTCCAAGGACGAAGCCCGTGACCCGTACGAGCAGCTTCGCCGGAGCAAGAACCCGCTGATGGACCTGCGGAAGGTGTGCAACCACCCGTACCTCTTCCGTGGGCTGTGCGAGGAGGACGATGGCACCAACGGCGAGCACTTGGTCCAGGCCTGCGGCAAGCTCCGGCTTCTGGACTGCATGCTCGGCGAGCTCAAGCGCCGGGGCCACAAGGTACAGTAGAACCCCGCTGTTACGTTTTTCACGGGACCGTAAAAAAAAACGTAAGAGCCGGGAAACGCAAGAGCCAGGAAACAGGAAAAATTGAGAAATGGGAGTAGTCTTGAACTGCACACAATATTATTTTAATTCTTACGTGCGACAAAAAGTAGTTTCGCCCGACAGCCGAAGTATCGATTGCGGTGAGCTATACAAAGTAAGAATAGTAGTTTTATCGTCTGTGTAAACTTGTAAACATTTGGTTATTAACTAATTAACAAACATATGTTCAATTCCAATGGCAGATCGCGAGCGCTCGGCCAGATCACGAACGGAGCGCGTCGCTCCGACTCTGATCGCTCCCACCAGCTCGCACCAAATCTGCGAATGGAATGCATACGCTCCCGCGGGGGCACTTAGTACACGAAAATGAATTGAGAGGGCGCTGAACTAGAGGTAAAATAGAGAGAAGAACAACAACTTGGTGGCGCAGCCCACCACACCGCTTCAAAGGAGATGCTTATAGCATCCATCCATTTATGTGCATCGTCCCAGCATTCTCTGGGTTTGTTTTCCTTCTGGTATTTCGCGCGAGCATCGCACGTGCTGGCGCGCTTGGGCTGTACGGTACCTCGTCGTCCGAGTATCGCCGAACGACATCCTCGACGAACCCAATCACTTTAAGCCTCTTTGCAGGCAGGCGAAACATCACATCAAACGCCCGTTGACACACAGCAGCGTCACATTCACTGTCGGTAGAATCATCACTGGACTTGGAACTTGTGTCCGAGTCGGAGCTGTCACTATCTAGTAGCATGAACAAAAGCGCACGGCGCGTCGCAGCATCCATGCGGTCCATGTTTTCCATGTCTACTGCCCGCGACCGGAAACAGGCGACCATGACAGGAAGCAGAGGCGGGTGAAGGAAATACGTCACGCGGACTTCCGGTGAAATCTGCCGATTTCGGCGGAGCAGATATTTTTGCTCCACAGAGCGATCCGGAATCGGCGGCTGGTCCCAATCTGCCATTGGAACACACAACTCACGCTCCCATTCTGCCATTGGAATAGACTTGCTCCACACAGAGCAAAAATACTTGATCTGGATCTACCATTGGAATTCAACAATAGTGTCAGCGCCCACAGGCAAACATGAACACATCACACTCGATGAGCGCGGACACGCGCAGTTAAGGGCCGCTGCAGAAGCGAGCGAAGTGACCTTCGTGCTGTTGTCTATCGCTTCAACCCTAACTGAGCGCCGAGAACACTCAGCACGCACAAAGCCACGAGCCGCCGACGCACCTACACTGCGTAGAATCTACCCCCACGCAGATCGTTTTCAAGATAGGGCCCGCGGGACCGCGCGCGCGCCGCCGCGCAGTATGATGCCAGAGCACAACGCTGCCCGCTACTCCCCCCTCAACCCCCCCCCCCCCCCTCGCTCCCTTGCTGGTGCCTCGAGCGCAACGGAAGGAGGCGCGCTTCCTCTCTGCTTTTCTTTCGCGCGCGAGACGCGGTCGTCGGCTTCCCTCGCACGCTTTCACTCGCACATTCAGCATACGGCCGCGCGGCTTCCCTCGCACGCTTTCACTCGCACATACAGCATACGGCGCGCGGCGACGTATGCTGTATGTGCGAGTGAAAGCGTGCGAGGGGAGCCGACGACTGCGTCTCGCGCGCGAAATAAAGCATACGGCGCGCGGCGACGGCGTTATCGCCCTTGGACTTTATACGGAACATCTATGAGCCAAAACCAATTTTAGGGCCGCAACACGTCATAGACATCATCTTTAGACAGCAAAAGCGGATATCAAAGGCCATACTTTTGCTGGCGGAAACCGAAAATACATAATAATTGTCGCCCCCAGCACTTTGGGCGGCCAATGCCATCGTCAAGCAACCAAGCCAAGCGACATGAAAAGTCAAAATGGCCGCTCGGGCCGGCGCGGTGTGGCAGTTCGCAACGTATGATGCGGGAACGGTCCCACAGTTGCGACGTAACAGCGGGGTTACCAATGCATTGGGTTCTATGGGAGCTGTGCCGGGACCGGCCGAAAACGACGTAACAGCCGGGAAAACGCAGCACCCGGGAACGTAACAGCGGGGTTCTACTGTACGTCGATTCATACAGGGCGCCCGCATAGAGTTCCACAAAAATGGCCTGAGGAATATTTGGCCAGAGTGTGAAAGTGCAGCAGTTTAACCGGCCTGGGAATGATGGGTGGTACGTGGATTCGCACGAGCTTTGTTTTTCAATCTTCAGACGGCTTTGTCACTTAAACTTGATCGTTTTCAACGGCATATTACATTACAACCGCAGCAACTCGCAACGATTGGGCATATGCGCAGTCATATTGCCTTGCTGTTATTGGCAAAATACGATTGCTTGGAAATACGGGAAGGTGAAGCATAATAAATAACACCACAAGAAAATGTTGCTCACCAGTCATTGTTGTGGTGCAGTGCGGAGTCTGCAGTTGTGTCTGGGAAGGTGTGGGACTGTACGGAGAGTGCTGGTGGAGCTGCAACTTTTGCCAGGGGTTGGCTCGCCAAGGCAGAAATGTCCGCTAGGTGTTCTGCCATTATGTACCACTTATGTTTCATCAAACATGTTGGGTTTATTCAGCTGTGCATTTCTGTTAGAAACACACTTCCCTTGGTAGCTGAACATTTGCAGTTTTGTATAGGACTATGTACCTCCGAGTAATGGAAGCGAGTGGGCGCTGCACCATTTTTCTTTCAGTGGTAAAGTTAACATAAGAAATAAGACAGACCCAGAAGTTAAAGTTTGTTTGAGTAATGAATTGGCAGCTGTTGTGCATTGCTTTCTCCCTATTTTGTGTCTTAGGTGTGCAGTCTTTTCAGGCTCGCCTGAATGGCTGTGTCGTGTTTTGCACTCGCGCAGGTGCTGATATTTTCGCAAATGTGCCGCGTGTTGGACATCCTCGAGGACTACTGCCTCATGCGGCGGTTCAAGTACTGTCGCCTCGACGGTCAAACGAGGGTGGAGGACCGGCAGCAGCAGATGAAGCTCTTCAACGAGAACCCAGAGTAAGTTGTGGGGAGTGTGGGTTAGTTCTTTTGGGGTATGATGCGGCCAGATGTACTGTGTGGTAGCTCAGTGGTTATGCAGTTCAGGCGCCGAGCACGAGGCTATGGGTTTGATTCTGCTGCACATTATTTTGCCCATTTTCCTGCAGTTCTCAAAATGCTTGTCTGCAGTTCTCAGAAGCTTGAATCGTCGCTTACTTTTAAAATGTGACATACCGAAAGTCCTCATGTAAGGACTGCACTTTTTTTTATAAATTTGCATCTGAATGTCTTGCTGCGGTTTGTACATGGGCAAAATACAGTGTAGACCGCTTATAATGTACCGTAAAAACCGGAATATAGGTCAAACTATTTTAAAAAAAACCATTGCGAAAAGTCGACCCTCGTCTTATATACTGGACATTGGCGGAACAAACTAGGGACGTCTTGCAACAATGGGCAGATGAAGTAAACAGCCGCCTTCGCCATCGCATTCAGGCTGCTTTTTCACATTTTGTTTCAAAATGAGCGGAAGCCGACGGCAATTCACCGTCGCCTTCAAGAAAAAGGCGATCGAGTACGCGGAAGCCCACGGCATCCCGCCAGCTTGCCGTGGGCTTCGTATCGTGTGACCATCGACCCGCGTGTTTGTCAGCACCTTACCATCACGGCACGGAGCAGCATTTAAATAAATACTGTCACCATTGTGCAACCGGCTGAGTCGCATTTGTTTAAAGGTAAGGGTGTCTTTCGGTACTTTTGCCATTGAAAACGATTTTTTTTATTTTTAGAATTGGTTAGTTGGGGGGTTGACCTATATTCCGGTTCGACCTATAGTCCGGTTTTTACGGTAAGTCGCCGGAGTCGCGATTATCTGCACTATAAGCGGTACCGCACTATAACCAAAACAACGATTTTCAAGCCCTGCACGTATGCAAAACGTGTAGACCAAGCATGTAGGCACGCTTTGTACTATCGCGCGCACATTGCGATTACGTTTTCGCCAGTGAGCTGGCGAAATCATAAACGCGTTGTAGCCGGTGCTCTTCAAGCTCGACAGCTTTGCACCGAGTAAAAACGAAACTGTTTGCCGCAATCGCTGCGGAAAAAACCGTGACCGCTATCGATGCGATTATGAACGGCGACTTTGCGGTGCTGAAGGCACATGCCCGACGCACGCACCGAGTCTGGACGAATTAACCACCATTTGCTGCAAAAACTGCAGTCGAAACCGCGGTCGCTGTCTATGCGATCATCGATGGCGACTACGCAGTTTTTTAGGCACGCGGCCGACGCGTGTACCGAGTAAAAACAAAACTACTGTTCGCCGCAACCGCTGCTGAGAAAACTGGCCGCTATCAACGCGATCGTGGATGACGACTACACAGTTATGAAAGCCCGTGGCCAACGCGGTGTTATGCGCGGCGGTAAACGCAAGAATACAGGCTTTAAAGACACAAATAGGCTCGAAGCGTTCCGGCGTTGCTGTCATTCACGTACGATTTCAACTGATGGCTGTGGCGATGCGGACTCCGCCGCTTCGTTTCGGTTGGATGCTAGCGCCATTCGTGCTCTTTTGCGTCGCAGATTTGCGGTTCTCCTCGCTCACCGAGCTCCGAAAGTAATCCGAATTAACTGGTGTGCGGCCAAATAAGTCCGAATTAACGAGAGTTTGATTGCACTGAATAATGCATACGCCGGCCGGCAGCACACACCTTGTTGAGAAGCGTGCTCGGTACCGCCCTTGTCGGCGAGATTTTCCCGTGGAAGCCGCATTATAACCGGTATTTCGTCTCGCGCGGCTGCACTGTAAGCGGTATGCGTATACATGAAGTTCTATGGGAGGGTAAACAGGAGTCTGAAAAGGCCGCGTTGTAACCAGTTGTGCACTATAAACGGTTACGTTATAAGTGGTCTATACTGTAGTAAATAAGTTTGAATCTACTTTCAAAAACAATAAGGCTTGCCACCATATGCAATGACCTTGGGAGGCCTTGATTTCGGTTTGGTTTTCTACCCCAATCATTGTTGCAGGTACATAACCGCAGAGCAGCACCAGCTGGAGTGTGGTTCATTGCAAACGTGCTGTTACAAGATGGAGCAATCTTCGGACATGACGTCGGACGTTGTGCCACACGAGATTGCACAATGAAAAAAAAAAAAAACTGTTGAAGTTTTAACGCAAAGCAATAGTGCTGGTGTGCTATCGGCGTCAAATGAAACAGAAACTGCGGAGTACGTGGTCGAAGCATGACTGAAGATAAAGTGCACGCCGCCCAGTCATCACCATTGACAGGCACGCTCATTTGGTTTGACAGCAGTGGGCGATGATGCTCCCCCTATTATACTGCGATATTTTCGTGTCTGTTCTGGTTCTCTTTTATTTGAAAGTGAGCTATTAAAAATACAAAAACGCAAGCTAAAATATTGCAGTATAGAGCGAGTGTTATCGCAGAGTGCAGCGAAACCGTACGTGCTATTGGCGTCAAATGAAATGCTAACAGCGGTGCATGTGGTACAGTTTGCATTGTCATCATTACAGCACCGTCGCCTTCTCTCGCTTTCAAATAATAGAGAACCAGAACAGAACAGCGCATTGTGGTCAAACTGAATTGGCCACTGCAAAGCACCACAAGTGAAGTGCCACCTCTGAACACCGTCGCGAGTGGAAAGGGCAGAGGCATAGGCAGAACAGATGAATGCCCATGCAAAGGTGCCAGGGCATACCTCAATCCCCACAAGATAACATTACATGGCCACAGCTAATGAGGTGTACGCGTTAAAAGATGGGGTGTGGCCCTTACACAAGAATAGACAATAGAAGTTTTCATCAATAAACATTTACCTAGTCGAGAGAAGACACTGTCAAAGAGCGCGACGTCATAGGGGTTTTGGAACTTCAAGGCAATGTTGCTACGAAGTATTTTATTTTTGCATACTTTCCGGCTTATCGAGACTCCGCACCTGATAAGCACCTGATCTTATGTGTGTTATCTATTACTACCTTCTTATCTTTTCCTTTATGCCCCACCTTAAGGGTTTGTGGTTCTTGTGCTCCGCGCAGCTACTTTGTGTTCCTGCTGTCGACTCGGGCGGGTGGCCTGGGAATCAACCTGACCGGTGCGGACACTGTAGTGCTGTACGACTCGGACTGGAACCCCCAGTGCGACCTGCAGGCCATGGACCGCTGTCACCGAATAGGGCAGACCCGGCCAGTCCTCGTCTACCGGCTAGTCACGCGCGGCACGGTCGAGCAGCGCATGATCGAGATGGCGGGGGCCAAGCGGCGCCTCGAAAAAATCATCATGCAGAAAGGTTGGCACGTGTTGACTGTGCGTTGACTATGCATTGATATGTTTTGAGGCCAGCTGCAAGGAAGTTTTGGGCTGCGTAAATAAAAACGCCTAGTTTCGAGTAGTGTTTATATAGAGAAGCCTCCCCTCCAATATCTTACATTTGAAATACTATTGGATACATCTCAAAAAGCTAGAAAGACGGGCATTTTCGTACAGAAACAAGAAAGAGAGCTGTCATTAATGCTTGCCGGAAATGCTGAATTGGAGAACTTGAGAA